>NW_019942798.1:130966-147010 GCF_002910315.2 Salvelinus sp. IW2-2015 | reverse complement strand
AGAGAGAGAGACACAGAGAGAGAGACACAGAGAGAGAGTTTGTTTTGTTTTCATCTCAAGGACTCAAGCATGACGAAGAGGGCCTCATTTCCTACAATCCTACGAGAGGGCCTCATTTCCTACAATCCTACGAGAGGGCCTCATTTCCAACGTGTCTATAAGGACCTTACAAATGATCCTAGAACAGGCCACCCAAGTATGGAATGCCATTTGGGTCTTTGCGCGTGAAGAAAGATACATGTCAAATAACACTATTTGACTCATCAAATAAGCTCGTTGATCAATAAGGACCTGAATATGACCGCACGTCACATAATAACTGTGTATGTGTGATAACGTAGTCATTACACTATCACTCGTATTTTATATATGTCACAATGATTCACCGATACGTATGTTATGCTGCTGGTAAAGTTGTGTCTCGCGCACCTGCCACTGCCGCACGAGCGCAGATGCACTTCCCCGAACTCTGGACAGTGCGGGTCATAATAAGAGCTGGCTAGCTGATGGATGCAAACACTGTTCTTTCCTAAAAACATAGCAAAATTAAATCTGTTTCAGTAGCTATAGTTTTCCTAACTAATTAACTAACTAACTAACTAACTAACTATCTAGCAAGGTGTCATCATCTAAAATAACCCTAATTTATAATACAGTTCTTATTTTGTTTGACGGTGTGAAGCTAGCCACAATAGTGGAATGTGCCTTCAAAATAAAAGTCTGTCATTGACAGTGATGTAAATTAATACAAAATAGTAGAATGATGCTATAATTTAATAGATCATGCTAAACGAGGTTGGAATGTTATATAAATTCAACAAAAAGACAATTTGTTAATTTGACAAAAATCTGTTGAAATCACACTTGGATGTATAAGACTGTAGCATTGCTTTGGGGGCATACTTATTTCACTGTACAGCCTTACCTATGGATAGTGGATCAATGACATGGGGTGTCAGTCTACTCAGTGACACCCAGAGAACATTAGCATCGTAGCTAGTATTACGGGACTCTGAAACAACTGTGAGTCGAGACACATTTACTGTGCCAGTCAACCTACTGTGTGTATTGAACACTACTCCAGAGGGAAAACTATACAACATGGATGTTTTGGAGTATGAGAACGTTGTTGGTTACTGAATAGACTGATACCACATTTCATTGATCCCCAATCCTTAGGTAAGGCTGTACAGTGCAATATGATTGTCAGTAGACACAATAGGCTGACTGGGAAGGTCATTTCCTGATCAGCCTAAGTCCCTGATAAGAGCTATGACGCTAATAATGCATAAACTTTTCACAGTTGTGTTTTTGTGGGTGTCACCGAGTAGACTGATACCCCATTTGATTACAACACTCCAACCTTGTTTAACATTATCTAGTCTAAATATGGCATGATTCCACCAATTGTAATCTTCTACGTCCCTTTCAAGAGGGACTTGTATTTTGAAGGCCAGCCGCAAATTCCCCTATTGTGGCTAATCCTTATTGTGGCTAGCTTCATAACACATACCCCGGTTCGGTCAAGTCTTACTAACCAGATAAAGTTATTTTGTCATGTAACTTAGATTGACGCACCGGTACGTCGATCGACTCTGGGGGGGAGGTAACATCCATTGCGAATGATAATATATCAAATCTATAGTTCCTCACAGTAAGCTATTTGAAAAGTCTTTCCAACTATCTCCCCCTCGATTATCACCAATTCTTGGTGTGAAAGAGCAATGGCCCGCCTACTGCTGCATTGGCCTATAGGCTATGAATTCCATTAGATCATTACTTCAGCCGACCAATAGATCACAAGGAGTTCCATTAGATCATTTATTTAGCAGCCAATGGATCACGGTGTATCAATGTGTCCATATGGCAGAAGCTGATGATATCGCATTGGCTGAATTGTTTTTACTTTTAGATTTTTTTTAATTTTAAGTCAGATTTCTTAAATTAACATATAGAACAATTAAGCATGACGATCAAATGTATTTACAAATCGACTGGCATTTCCATCAATAAATAAAAAGCATTATTTAGCAACGGGATTTTTTTTTGAGGGCCGCCAACAGTGATTTACCGACTTTTCATACCAAAAAAATTGGCCCAAACAGAAACCCTGACACACACACACAGCTCCAGGCCGACAGCTCGTAAAACCTCAGGCCTCATAGCCAGCCCTCCAACACTATAAAACAACAGAAGCTACAGGGTTGGCTATAGAACGTCCCAGTCAACACAAATACTTTCTCACACAAACATCCCCAAGGGTTTCATCAGACAACACAAAGACAGGACGCCCTTCTGTCCCCAACACACCGAAGTTTACAATGAGAAGTATTTATCACAAGGCTCACCTCCTGTGAGGTTGAACAGACCAGAGCATAAACACAGAAGAGAAGAGAGGGATGGAGAAAGAGAGGGAGAAAGAGAGGGAGAAAGAGAGGGATGGAGAAAGAGAGAGAGAAAGAGAGGGTTGGCAAACAAACACCAGAAACAAAAATGTAAACCCTCCCAAAAACATCTTCCAAGACAGAGCCCTGTTCTGATGGAAATTATAGACTAGTTTGTTCCTCTTCATTTAACCCAACATGCAACAGTCCTGATCGACAGTTGATGTTATTAAACAACGGCTGACAAAAGTTCAGTGGGCAGAGAAATGTTAGCCTTCTACCTTAAAGAGTTGATCTCAGTTGTCTACTACTTCCAGTCAAAACACCTTCGATAAGACCTTTTGTTTATACACACAGAATACTTGACAACCTAAAAAGGTACTGTTCACATCAAACCTCAACGAAACACTGGGGAAGTTTTTACTACTGTCAAGTTTGAACCCCTTAAAAATGGATGATAATATGGATGATAATGTGGATGATAATGTGGATGATAGATCCACATTCAAATTCATGGAGATTCAATTGCTTGATTTGATTGATTCACAGGGCATTCTATTCTAGCAATTACATAATAGGCCTAATCTTTAAAAAAAAAAGGTTAAGTGTCCACCCATACATCATAGCAAATGGAGACATTCGTCATGACAACAGGGTAACTGTCATGGCAACAGGAGAGAGACTGACAACTGCGTGTTAAAATGGCTGTGAAAACCCAAGCGCCGAGGACTCTGGGTAATCCTGGATTCTAAGAGATGAGAGGGGGCAGAGGACACTGACACGTAATGCCTCCGTAAATGGAACAGTGAGAAATGGAATGGGAATGTGAGTGAGTTTCTTCTGAATGAAAGGCGTGCGCCTGGGCGGCGCTAAGTCCATCTCTGGTATGCCCTCAGCCCTGACCCTCCAGTCACGCAGCTAGCCTAGCCTAACCTAACCCAGTCTAACACAACCCAGTCTAACATAACCCAGTCTAACCTAACCCAGTCTAACCCAACCCAGTCTAACCCAACCCAGTCTAACCCAACCCAGTCTAACCCAACCCAGTCTAACCCAACCCAGTCTAACCCAACCCAGTCTAAAGGGTAAATCTGTTGCCTGACTACAGACATCTGGGGCCACTCTGCTCTCTCCTCATCTCCCCCTCTGTCTGCTTCAACCCTCTGTTTCTGGGTCAACCTTCTTTTCTCCCTTTCCTCCTCGTTTCTCTGCTCTAGGCACAGACAGTCCAGGGCCACAAGGCAAGGGAGGAGAGGAAGGAGGGAACAAGGGAGGGCAGAAGGCAGCACCACAGGAAATAGCTGGATACCTCAGTGTCTCCATCATAGTCCCTGTATATTTGTCTGACAGAGAGAAGTTAAAAACAGCAGGAAGTGAGGGGAAAAGAGGAATTCCTGTTGAGTGTTTTCAGACAGAGCCCCAGATTGTTGTTACATGGTTTCATCTATCCGTCATCCAGACCCTGGACTGGACCGTCTGTGTGGTCCCCCCCCCCTGCACTGTAGTAATGGTTCCATCCTCTCTGAGCAATGCACACACACACACACACACACACACACCGGTCTGCAGCCCCTCAGCTCTTGTGACTTTCAGTTTTGCTTGCTTCCACACAAGACAAATAACGGACGATTAGATGTGCGTGCGACTGAGGGGGATGTGTGTGTGAGGCAGCAGGACAGTTTTTTCCTAGCCACCGTGCTTCTACACCTGCATTGCTTGCTGTTTGGGCTTTGAGGCTGGGTTTCTGTAATAGCACTTTGAGATATCAGCTGATGTAAGAAGGGCTTTATAAATACATTTGATTGATTGTGTGGGTGTGGGTGTGGGGGCCGTTTCCAGTGTGTGTTCATACAGTTCTCTGAAACATGAGTTCAACTTCATTCTCTTGTCCTCCACTCTCTCCAGATGGAGGCAAGACCATCGCACCAGACGTGGTAAAAATAGTCGCCGACCCAAATGGCACCCTATTCCCTACATAGCACATGACTTTGGGCCGGGGCCCATAGTGTTGTATCAGGAGGATCTCTCTCACAAGGATCTCTCTCACAAAATATTCCGAATTACATTAAGATAATTTTACATCTAACAAACACTTGTTGACTAAATCACCAACAAATGGGAGTAGACTTCAGCTTCTGAACTTCTGCTTGCAAAAAAATGCCTCGTAGGGCTGGGTGATATGGCAAAAATATCATATATTTTTGCAGGTATAACGCATTTGATTACATATTTTAGGATATCAGAGCGGCGGTAAATGTCATGACGTGGCTCTCTTTGGGTATAGCGAGCACCATCCCCCTCTCTCTCACCACCTCTCTCTTCCCCCCTACACCCAGGCTCTGTTATCGCAGGTCATAAATTCCTAGAGGAGTCTCTCTCCTCATGGCCAGGCAGTATAGAGAGAAGGTTTCACAGGAGAACAAAGGAACCTCTTCTCCATCATAGAACTTGAGAACTGAACAATGTCCATGTTTTTGGAGAATGTGTAAACGGTCGGGGAGAATCCAGCTACAACCGGTCCATTTCGTGGAATGTTTGTGAAACTCATGAGACAATACAACTACATTACCATAACTCTGTTTATACAAGAGTCTCAGTTGTGAGGCGTGCATCTAATTGTTGTATAAAATTAATGAGTAAAGATGAAACTATTTGTGAAATTATGTAATGTGATTTTAAACTGTTTAAATGAAGGAAACTCCAATTCCCTTTGGAGTTTAACTAAGTCATAGGCCCGCCCCATGAGCACAGACATTGATCTGGCGTCATGGGACCCTTTCCTACTGTTCTGGATATAACCCCCACCATGGGAATTTCCTAGGTGGGGGTTACCAAGCTTACCTCGATTACCGAGAGGGCTAAGGTTTGAGTAGAGACCATGCTTCCTCGTTGCTGAATTCTTAACCATACCACGTGGTTAAACTCTGAGACTATCGATACTGACAAAAAAAGAGCAAATCTTTGATACTAATTACTAGTCTGCAGCTAGGAATTGTGTACCATTGAATGCAAAGGCCGACAACCGCCGAAACATTTATTCTATAAGAACATTTCTGAATGGGACTCCGAAGTATCCATTCTAACCACGAAAGGATGAACTTCCAACAGAAAGAAGCATGATTCCCAACAGAGATCACGACGACACACTGAGCGTAAATATCTATATTGATTGCAATTATTCCCGAATGAGTGAGCGTTCATGTGCAAAGGATGAGCATTTCAGTTGTTATAATTATCAACTGTGTAGTGTCTTTTGTCTTTCGCGCCCTTCTCAGTCCCTTTGTCTACCAAGCCGTCATACCGGTTTAGCCCACTAGGGCACATCCCCTTCTCAGTCCCTTTGTCTACCAAGCCGGCATACCGGTTTAGCCCACTAGGCACATTCCCCTTCTATCAGTCCTTTGTCTACCAAGCCGTCATCGGTTTAGCCCACTAGGGCACATCCCCTTATCAGTCCCTTTGTCTACCATCCGTCATACCGGTTTAGCCCACTAGGGCACATCCCCTTCTCAGTCCCTTTGTCTACCAAGCCGTCATACCGGTTTAGCCCACTAGGGCACATCCCCTTCCATTTCCTAGTAACCATATCTACTGTTTGTTTGTTATGCATTTCTGTGATTATTTAGTTAGTTAATAAATAAATGATTGAGACAATTGATGTATGGATGATTCATAGTGAAGACTGGGTTCGTGCAGATAACCAACAATTTACGACGTTTGGAATGAGACTACGTGAGGTAAAGAACAATTCATTAATTAGAAGACTAATTGATCAGATATTAMAATATCTGAAAGTTATATTAGGAAAATTATAACTTTGTAATCAGAATATTTTCCTTGGTGCCCCGACTTCCCAGTTAATAACATTTACATGATTAGTTTAAATCACGTAATAATAATTACAGAGAATTGATTTGATAACAGTCTTCAGTTTAATGATGACAAAGACACAACCTAAATCACCAGCATTACAACCAGGAATACGACTTTCCCGAATTGGACCCTTTGGTCGTACCCCCCAAAGACAATTGAGCTCCAAAACAACGCCGGCGGAGAAGAAGTATTCGGAGTGGACTTCAAGTCTGATTCTCGAGGCGTGCAGACCATCCAACGCTTCCGAGTATATTACTCGCTAATGTTCAGTCTCTGGACAATAAAGTAAACGAGCTCAGGGCGAGGATCTCCTTCCAGAGAGACATCAGGGAACAGGAAGTACCTGTGCTAAGGTCCATTCAACGCTGGTGTGACCAATCGGAATCCACCTCTCCCACCCTAACTTTACAAAATTCAAACTTGCACTGCTTTTCTTTCATTCATTTGTTTTTTATGCATGAATATAATTGCTCACTGTTTGCCTTGGGCATTTCCTGCCCACATTGCCAATGAAATACTGAAAATAATTGGCAACATCAAATGGTTTTGTGATGAATAAGCCATCATATTCAATGAAAGATGGAGTTGAATTTATTTCTGCCCATAACTCCAATGTTTTTTTCCATCATTCATTTTTTCATTGTTCTTGGCTTCATAATAACATTTCTTCTTTTTTTTTCTTTTTTTAAACTTTAGTCACAATTTCTCAATTTGCAGTAAGTAAGCCAGTCAGATGTCCAGCCAGACTTATTAGCCACTCCTTTTGGCCATCTCTTTCAACCATACAGTTTTTCAATTCCTCATCGATCCATGGAGCCTTGACAGTTCTAACAGTCAGTTTCTTAACTTCTCTAGGATAGGGGGCAGCATTTTCACGTTTGGATGAAAAGCGTGCCCAGAGTAAACTGCCTCATACTCAGTCCCAGATGCTAATATATGCATATTATTATTAGTATTGGAAACATGACGTTTCTAAAACTGTTTGAATCATGTCTGTGACTATAACATAACTTATTTGGCAGGCAAAACCCCGAGGACAAACCATTCAGATATATTTTTTTTTTTTTTCAATGAGTTTTCATTGGGGATCCAGATTTTTAAGGGACCTTCCTGCAGTTCCTATCGCTTCCACTAGATGTCAACAGTCTTTAGAAATTGGTTGAGGTTTTTCCTTTGAGAAATTAAGAAGTAGCCATGTTCAGAATGAGGCTCCAGTGAAGTGTACTGTTTGTTAGAGGCGTGTGACCAGAAAGCATGCTACACATTGTTTTCCTCCGGTATTGAACACAGATCATCCAGTATTCAATTTTATCGATTATTTACGTTCAAAAATACCTACAGTTGTATTACAAAAGTAGTTTAAAATGTTTGGACAAAGCTTACAGGTAACTTTTTTGATATTTTTTAGTCACGTTGTGCAAGTTGGAACCGGTGTTTTTCTGGATCAAACGCGCCAAATAGACATTTTGGATATATATCGACGAAATTAATCGAACAAAATGACCATTTGTGATGTTTATGGGACATATTGGAGTGCCAACAGAAGAAGCTCGTCAAAGGTAAGGTATGAATTATATCTTTATTTCTGTGTTTTGTGTCGTGGCGGGAGGGTTGAAATATAATGGTCTGTGATTGTTAGCTGGGGTGCTATCCTCAGATAATAGTATTGTTTGCTTTCGCCGTAAAGCATTTTTGAAATCTGACACGTTGGCTGGATTCACAACAAGTGTAGCTTTAACTTGGTATATTGAATGTGTGATTTCATGAAAGTTTCATTTTTATAGTAATTTATTTGAATTTGGCACTCTGCATTTTCACTGGATGTTGGCCAGGTCAGACGCTACTGTCCCACATATACCAGAGAGGTTAACAGGTGCATGTTTATCAATAATTGGAAGAAGCAATTTAATAAATTCATCAAGTGCAGCATCTGGATGCTCCTTATTAACCTGTTTGGGCTAGGGGGCAGCATTTTCACATTCGGATGAAAAGCGTGCCCAGAGTAAACTTCCTGCTACTCAGGCCCAGATGCTAATATATGCATATTATTAGTAGTATTGGATAGAAAACACTCTGTTTCTAAAACTGTTTGAATGATGTCTGTGAGTATAACAGAACTCATATGGTAGGTGAAAACCTGAGAAGAATCCAACCAGGAAGTGGGAAATCTGAGGTTTGTAGTTTTTCAACTCCTTGCCTATCGAAAATACAGTGTCTGTGGGGTCATATTGCACTTTCTAAGGCTACCACTAGATGTCAACTGTCTTTAGAACCTTGTTTGAGGCTTCTACTGTGAAGTGGGGGCTAATGAGAGCTGATTGAGTAACAGGTCTGCCAGAGTGGCATGAGTGGCATGTTTTTAGAAATGTTGCCAAATTAAAAATCTGAAATGTCTTGAGTCAATAAGTATTTGTCCCATTTGTTATGACAAGCCTAAATAAATTCAGGAGTAAATATTTGCTTAAGTCACAAAATAAGTTGCTTGGACTCACTCTGTGTGCAATAATAGTGCTTAACATTACTTTTGAATGACTACCTCATCTCTGTACCCCACACATACAATTATTTATAAGAACCCTCAGTTCTAATAAGATAGATCAGCTGGCGTGTGCTGCACTACAGTGAGTGACTCACAAGGCGCCGGTCTCTTGTCGTTGTCTGCTTGTAAACAAATAACGTGACTGGGGACTACCAGTAAGCTCCATAATGCTAAATTATGTGACAGGTGAAATTAAGACTACAATCTTCTTTATCTCCTAACGTATTGCACATATTGACTGCAGGTATTTACTTAAGTAACAACAAATATTCACATTTAGAAAAAAAACGTTAAAAATAGTTAACGGTATTGAGTAGTTAACGGAGTTAACGGTATTGAAAAACCCATTTCCAAATACCCCAGTATGCGGTATATGCATTATACCGCCGAAGCCTACTAGATTTGTTTTATTTTTAAATAGCAGACATGGAATATTCCTTTGAGCATGGAGATTTTCCAATGCCTCACAGAGAAAGGCACCTATTGGTAGATGAGTAGAAATACAAAAAGCAGTCATTGAATATCCCTTTGAGCATGATAAAGTTATTAAATACACTTTGGATGGTGTATCAATACACCAAGTCACTACAAAAGACACAGGTGTCTTCCCTAAATCAGTTGCTGGAGAGGAAGGAAACCACTCAGGGATTTCACCATGACGCCAATGGTGACTATAAAACAGGTACAGTTTAATGGCTGTGATAGGAGAAAACTGAAGATGGATCAACAACATTGTAGTTACCCCACAATACTAACCTAAATGACAGAGTGAAAAGGAAGCCTGTAAAGAATACAAATATTCCAAAACATGCATCCTGTTTGCAATTATGCAGTGAAGGAAAACTGCAGAAAATGTGGCAAAGGAATAACTTTATGTCCTGAATACAAAGCGTTGTTTGAGGCAAATCCAGCACAACACTGAGTACCACTCTTCAAATTTTCAAGAGAGGTGGTGGCTGCATCATGTTATGGGTATGCTTGTCATCGGCAAGGAGTAGGGAGTTTTTTTTAGGATAAAAAGAAACGGAATAGAGATAAGCACAGGAAAAATCCAGTCTGCTTTCCAACAGACACTGAGAGACAAATTCACCTTTCAGCAGGACAATAACCTACAACACAAGGCCAAATATACACTGGAGTATCTTACCAAGATGACAATGAGTGGCCTAGTTAAAGTTTTGACTTAAATATGCTTGACAATCTATGGCAAGACTTGGAAATGGCTGGCTAGCAATGATCAACAAGCAACATGACAGAGCTTGAATCATTTTATAAAGAATACTGTGTAAATAATGTATATCCAGGTGTGCAAAGCTCTTAGATACTTAGCCAGAAAGACTCACAGCTGTAATCTCTGCCAAATGTGATTCTAACATGTAGACTCATGGGTGTGAATTCTTATGTAAATTAGATCTGTATTTCAATAAATTTGCACAAAAATCTAAAATCATGTTTTCACGTAGTCATTCTGGGGTATTTATTGAGTGTACAACAAAACAATGTAATCCATTTTAAATTAAGGCTGTAACAACAAAATGTGGAATAAGCAATGGGTTACGGATACTTTGAATGTATATTACATTTAACAAACCAAACATCGAAATACCGTTATGTAAGGTAAAGTAAAACTCCAAACTGGAGTTATATACATACTACCGGTATGTAGTAAAATGCGGTTTACAGCCAGCCCAATTACCAACACGTCAGCTGCTTCACACAACCTCATGAAAGGAGGAGAAACCATTACCAACACGTCAGCTGCTTCACACAACCTCATGAAAGGAGGAGAAACCATTAGCCTCGATACGTCTGCCGTTTCCCACCAAAGAAAGGAGAGAAAACCATTACCAAACAACATCAGCTGCTTCACCACACCTCATGAAAGAGAGAAGGAGAAACCATTACCAACCACGTCAGCTGCTTCAACAACCTCATGAAAGAGAGAAGGAAACAATTACCTCGATACGTCTGCCGTTTCCCACCAAAGAAAGGAGAAACCATTACCAACACATCAGCTGCTTCACACAACCTCATGAAAGAGAGGAGGAGAAACCATTACCAACACGTCAGCTGCTTCACACAACCTCATGAAAGAGAGAAGGAGAAACAATTACCTCGATACGTCTGCCGTTTCGCACCAGCTCAAGAAAGGAGGAGAAAATGTCTTTGTACAGAGGAGTTCGTTGGCAGTTATTTTTATAGAAAAAAAAATTAAAAAAGAGAATTGCTTCTAGAGCACAAATCTTTGTTAAATAATAATTATCCCTTCTTGGCATATTCCTATTGAAATGTGGAGGGATGCAGCGTACACACACACACACACACACACACACCAGCAGAGGAGGGAAATGGTTGTTAATTGCTGTCTTAAGAACACTATCATTACACAGCCAGGACTCTGACACCACAACAACCACGCTACCATGGCAACATCATCGGTAGTCAATGACAACCAGATAGAACAGCAAACGTTCTTATTGCACCTGCTACAGGGGGTGGGCAAATCTCCTTAAAGAGAGTTAACCAATCAGAGGGCTAAGAGGACCAGAGGTCAAACTGACTCTACAGCAAGTTATACAAATAAATATTTTAGGAGAATTCAAAGTTCGTATGTATTACATCTGAGTAAAAGACTTCACGGGTCCAGCCGAACCTGAATACATGAAACCCGGGTTCAAAATTAAAACTTTTCCATATGGTCCTGTTTGATTATCATCGGGTCTATGTAACTACAGCTGATAGACCCTAGTGGACCAGAGTGGACCCGACCACAACCTATAAGCAGAGTTTCCCAAACTGTAATTTAGAACTTGTCAGAAATGTCCAGATCAACTAGCCCGTGACCGCTAAAGTTTTGTTAGCTAGGTTTTTAAGCCCATCGATTGTTGTAATATTCTAGTCACTCAAATATCACATGAATACAAATTAGAGTGGTGTGAAAAGTTTGCCATGCACAGTGCTTGTCCCCATATAAAGACATGACCCACATGCTGGAAGGGGGGCCTGAATGAAAACGTTTGGGTAGCCCTGGCCTATAGCATATTTATTTGATGCTAATAAAAGGTGCATTTATTGACTTACAGAAGACCTAGCCAACATATAAAGACCAATTTGTTAACCAGAAGATTGTCACTCGGGTCCGGTCTCGACCTGGACCAGTCAAGGTACGGGGTCGGGTCGAGGTCTGGTTGTCCTCAGGTTTGGGTCTGTTTGGTCTGTCTTTAAAAAAAAAAAAATATCGGGTCCGGGTCTGATTATCCTCAAGTCCGTTTGGGTCCTGGTTCAACTTTTTGGAGCCAAGAAGACTTCTACCTCTGAGCCAACAAGGACTATGCAGACAAATCTTCCCTATTTGACACAGAGCAAGTACGTAAACATGTTAATTCATTAAAATTAAGTATACATCTTAAATTTGTTCAAAAATATGTTGGTTTCATAACCCTGCTCTTCACCTTGGTTGACCTTGCTGCCCCTAAGGCAGCGCCCTCAGGCAGCGCCCTATGACGGCTCTAGCCAACACACAGCCAGGGACAAGGACAGATGGCGCATATACACTTGTTAGATATACAGTACCAGTCAAAAGTTTGGACACACCTACTCATTCAAGGGTTTTTCTTTATTTTTACTATTTTCTACATTGTAGAATAATAGTGAAGACATCAAAGCTAGGAAGTAACACATATGGAATCATGTAGTAACCAAAAAAGGGTTAAACAAATCAAAATATATTTTATATTTGAGATTCTTCAAAGTAGCCACCCTTTGCCTTGACATTTTTGCACACTTGGAATTCTCAACCAGCTTCATGAGGTAGAATGCATTTCAATTACCAGGTGTGCCTTCTTAAAAATTAATTTGTGGATTTTTTTTCCTTCCTAATGCGTTTGAGCCAATCAGTTGTGTTGTGACAAGGTAGGGATGGTATACAGAAGATAGCCCTAATTGGTAAAATACCAAGTCCATACTATGGCAAGAACAGCTCAAATAAGCAAAGAGAAATGACAGTCATCATTACTTTAAGACATGAAGATCAGTCACTCTGGAAAATTAAGAACTTTTAAAGTTTCTTCAAGTGCAGTCGCAAAAACCATCAAGCGCTATGATGAAACTGGCTCTCATGAGGACCGCCATGAAGCTGGATTCAGCAGTGCTCTCATCTGCATTAAAACCAAATATGGATCCAGGTTGGATGTGACAGCAGAGATGAGGTGCGGACTGTTAACCACACCCCCTGACTTTCACCATCTCCTCAGTGGTGGTGTGATGAGACATTAAGTCAGACTAATTTGCAATTGACTGCAATAGCCCCGCCCCACCAAAAAAAAAAAAACTAAACATTGGCTGTTCATTACATATTTTCTTTAACATGGTTGGGGTCATGGACGAAAAGAATGGGAACCCCTGCCCTAAAGACCATGTTTCTCAATATGTTCCACCCTCTCTCTCACACACACACACACACACACACACACAAGGTATACCAACCTGTTCACGAAAAATGGTTTGCTCCTACAGACAGTGAGTCATGTTGCTATATAAAGCAGGCAGACAGGCATCAAGACATTCAGTTACTGTTCCATTGAGTGTTAGAAAAACGAGTGACCTAAGTGACTTTGAGAATGCTATGATTGTCGGCGGCAGGTATGCCAGTTCCAGTATCTCAGAAACGTCCGGTCTCCCGGGCTTTTCACGCCCAGCAATGTCTTGGGTTTACAGAGAAATGGTGCAACAAACMAAAAACATCCAGTCAGCGGCAGGCCTGTGGGCGTAAACAGTTTGTTGATGAGAGAGGTCGAAGGAGAATGGMAAGAATSGCGYRAGCTAACAGGTGGGAAACRAGCAGACAAATAACKKCGCAGGACAGCAGTGGTGTGYAGAATGGCAGCTTAGAACGTACACCTCGTCGGTCCTCGTCACAGATGGGCTAATTGCAGCAGACGCCCACACCTGGGTTCCACTCCTATCAGCTAAAAACAAGATGAAGCGGCTCCAGCGGCCACGCGATCATCAACACTGGACGATTGAAGAGTGGAAAGACGTCGCCTGGTCTGATGAATCCCAGTTCCTGTTGCGTCAGGAGTAAGAAGCATGAGTCCATGACCACATCCTGGCTGGTGTCAATGGTACAGGCTGGTGGCAGTGGTGTAATGGTGTAAGGAATGTTTTCCTGGCACACATTAAGTCCCTTGATACCATGCCCCGAAGAATTCAGGCTGTTTTGAGGCAAAGGGGGGTCCAACCCGGTACTAGATTGGTGTGCCTAATAAACTGGCCACAGGGTATTTGTTGACAAATCAAAAGGCATGCCACCAGTTGACAGTAGCGTCGCAGGGAAAGTAAGCAAATCAAACAACCAGTCACCGCATCATAACTCAGAGCTGTCATTTATTGGCCGATAAAACAGTTCCAAGAGAGAGAATCTGCATCTCAAATCGCAACCTAATCCCTATGAAGTGCCTACTACTGACCAGAGCCCCCTATGGGGGAGCCTAAAGTAGTGCACTATATAGCGTGACATTTAAGATATACATGAGATGAGCGACTGCTGTTTTCTCCACAGCACTTCACTGTTAGTTATTGAAATCATAAATACAGTAGAGGTATAGAGGGAGGGGGTCAAACTGAACTCCTCTTGAACCTCTCCTGATTTCAGAGGACACTGCTGTTCCTACCCCACAGCTAGCTGGTAGAGAGAGAGAGAGAGAGAGAGAGAGAGAGGCTTCCACTGCTGTTCCTACCTCACAGCTAGCTGGTAGAGAGAGAGAGAGAGAGAGAGGAGAGGCTTCCACTGCTGTTTCCTACCTCACAGCTAGCTGGTAGAGGAGAGAGAGAGAGAAGAGGAAGCTTCCACTGCTGTTCGCTACCTCACAAGCTAGCTGGTAGAGAGAGAGGAGAACTTCCACTGGCAGGGGGTGTTCCTACCGTCAACGAGCTAGCTGGTGAGGGAGAGAGGCTTCCACTGCTGTTTCGCTACCTCACAGCTAGCTGTGAGAGAGAGAGGCTTCCACTGCTGTTCCTACCTCCACAGCTAGCTGGTAGAGAGAGAGAGACTTCCACTGCTGTCCTAACGCTCACGCTAGCTGTAAGAGAGGGCTTCCACTGCTTGTTCCTACCTCACAAGCTAGCTGGTAGAGAGAGAGAGAGAAGGCTTCCACTGCTGTCCTACCTCACAGCTAGCTGGTAGTAGAGAGAGAGCTTCCACTGCTGTTCCTTTTCCTCACAGCTAGCTGGTAGAGAGAGAGAGGCTTCCACTGCTGTTCTACCTCACAGCAGCTGGTAGAAGAGAGAGAGAGCTTCCACTGCGTTCCTACCTCACAGCTAGCTGGTAGAGAGAGAGAGGCTTCCACTGCTGTCCTACCTCACAGCTAGCTGGTAGAGAGAGAGAGAGAGAGACTTCCAACTGCTGTTCCTACCTCACAGCTAGCTGGTAAGAGAGAGAGAGAGAGGCTTCCACTGCTGTTCCTACCTCACAGCTAGCTGGTAGAGAGAGAAGAGAGAGGCTTCCACTGCTGATCTACTCCTCACAGCTAGCTGGTAGAGAGAGAGGAGAGCTTCCACTGCTGTTCTACCTCACAGCTAGCTGGTAGAGAGAGAGAGCGAGACTTCCACTGCTGTCTCCTACCTGCACAGCTAGCTGGTAGAGAGAGAGAGAGAGACTTCCACTGCTGTTCCTACCTCACAGCTAGCTGTAGAGAGAGGTATAGAGCGGCTCCCAGGCAGTGCTCCATCCCTTCATTAAAACAACTCTGGCCCTCATCATCATCAAAGGGAACTAGTGCTAACCTGTGGCTCTGAGATTTTCATAGAAAAAGTAAATAACATTGGGAGGAGGGGGAACACATGGAGAGACAGGGGAGGGAGATTCTTCTAAAATCTCCTTCCTCTCTGTGTTTACATGAACAAACAGCAGCTTAGATGGGGATGTAACGTTCTTGAATCTATAAAAACCTTCCGCAGCAGCTTCAGGATGTGTGTGTGTGTGTGTGTGTATGGTGTGTTTGTGTTGTGTGTGTGTGTGTGTGTGTGTGTAGTTGTGTGTGGTGTGTGTGTGGTGTGTGTGTGTGTGTTCCAGGCCTAAATGGGTGGTTGCCGTTGGGGTTGTTTTGCAAGACAACCGGTGGAGATCAACGCAGGGGGCCTCGGGAGAAAGGCCTTCGATAGGTCCGTTCAAGGCCTTGAGAGGGATCGAAAAGGCGGCTGAGTGATTGGGTGACGAGGCCAAAGAACTACAGTAGAGGGGGGGGGGGG
>NW_019942798.1:126003-130940 GCF_002910315.2 Salvelinus sp. IW2-2015 | reverse complement strand
AGGCTTCCACTGGAGGGGTGGGTTCCTAACCGTCACAGCTAGCTGGTAGAGAGAGAGAGAGGCTTCCACTGCTGTTTCCTACCTCACAGCTAGCTGGTGTAGAGAGAGAGAGGGCTTCCACTGCTGTTCCTACCTCACAGCTAGCTGGTAAGAAGAGAGGCGGCTTCCACTGGCTGATCCTACCTCACAGCTAGCTGTATAGAGAGGGACTTCCACTGCTGATCCTACCTCACCAGCTAGCTGGTAGAGAGAGAGAGAGAGAGGCTTCCACTGCTGTTCTACCTCACAAGCTAGCTGGTAATAGAGAGAGAGAGAGGCTTCCACTGCTGTTCCTAACCTCAACGCTAGCTGGTAGAGAGAGAAGAGGCTTCCACTGCTGATCCTACCTCACAGCTAGCTGTATAGAGAGAGAGAGAGGCTTCCACTGCTGTTTCCTACCTCACAGCCTAGCTGGTAGAGAGAGGAGAGAGGCTTCCACTGCTGCGCCTACTCACAGCTAGCTGGTAGAGAGAGAGAGAGAGAGAGGCTTCCAGCTGCTTGTTCTACCTCACAGCAGCTTGGTAGAAGAGAGAAGATCTGGTTCCTACCTCCAGTAGTGAGAGAGAGGGCTTCCACTGCTGTTTTCCTACCTCACAGCTCTGGTGAGTAGAGAGAGAGAGAGAGGCTTCACTGGCTGTCCTACCTCACAGCTAGCTGGTAGAGAGAGAGAGAGAGAGGCTATCCACTGTGCTCCTACCTCACAGTAGTTGGTAGAAGAGAGAGAGCAGAGAGAGGCTTCCACTGCTTGTTCTACGTCACAGCTAGCTGGTAGAGAGAGAGAGAGGGCTCTCACACTGCTGCTTCTACTCACAGCTAAGCTGGTAGGAGAGAGAGGGGAGGCTTCCACTGCTGTTGCCCTACCTCAAGTAGCTGGTAAGAGCAGAGAGAGAGAGGCTTCCCGATTGGTTTAGTTATGGTTGAAATTTAAAAGCTGAATAATGACACATTTACTGGGTCTAAGGTCAGACAGAAAACTATAGCAGATCACGGATTGGCACACACACACACACACACACACACACACACACACACACACACCTTCAATCCTGTCTGTTCAAATATGAATGAACCCGTTCAGGCCCACAGTAAATGTTTGTCCAAGAGTCTCTGTAATCTGGATAGGCACACAGACACACTGCAATGGTAAACAGACGTTTTACGGGCTACTGACCAACTGCTATTTTGTGTGGGGGTTTTCGCACCGATCTTAACCTTTTTTTGTTGTTGTACATAATGTTTTCCACCATCGTTTCCTATGAACGAAAAGAGCTTCTGGACATCAGAGCAGAGGTCAAAAACCTCTACTTCAACGAGTCGGAGGCGCAGGACATACTGCTCACCCCGGACAAAACCCTAATTGCCCCAAGACCCGAAAAAGAAGAAAGGGTGGCGTGAGAGGCCCCCGAGGAAACCGCGTCGGAGACATGAACCGCCGCTACCTTCCGTTCCATTGGTACAGTCACTGGAGAAGAAACTGGACGAGCACAACTCAATCCTATCGACGGGATCTGAAGAACTGTAATACATTGTGTTTCTCAGGGACGTGGCTGTACAAGGATAACATACAAATCATGCTGGGGGTTTTTTTCTATGCGTTGGCAGGACAGAACGACAGCGTTGTATAAACTCAAGGCGTCTCTCTAATGTTAAGGAAGTGTCAAGGTTCTGCTCGCCTGAGAATACCTCATGATAATCTGTAGACCATACTATTTACCAATATATATATATATGCTTTGTAGCGATCCATTTACCACCACAAACCGATGTTGGCACTAAGACCGCACTCAACGAGGTGAAAGAAACAAGAAAATGATCCTCCAGATGCCGGCCTCCTAGTGGCAGGTGATATTAATACAGGGAACCTGAAATCCGTCTTACCTCAACCACAGCATGTCACCTGTGCAACTAGAGGTGAGAAATAAAAAAATAAAAACACCTCTAGGTCACCTTTACCCCACACAGAGACGCATACAAACCTTTCATTTGGCATATCTGACCTTAACTCTATCCACCCGATTCCTGCTTACAAGCAAAAACTCAAACAGGAAGTGGTCTGATGAAGCAGATGCTAAGATACAGGACTGTTTCGCTAACACAGGCTGGAATAGGTTCCGGGATTCATCCAATGGCGTTGAGAAGTTTACCACATCAGTCACCGGCTTCATTAATAAGTGCATCGACGACCCCCGCTACGTCCTCTAACAAACCATCAAAGAGGAAGGGCTTGTAAACGATCAGAGTACAAAAGGGAAACCCAGCCGCGTGACGAGAGCCTACCAGACGAGCTAAATGCTTTCTGTGCTCGCTTCTAGGCAAGCAACACCGAACCGTGAATTAGAGAACAAGCTGTTACGGACGACTGTGTGATCACGTTCTCCACAGCCAATGTGAGTAAGACCTTTAAACAGGCCAACATTCACAAGGCTGCAGGGCCAGACAGATTACCAGGACGTGTACTACGAGCATGCGCTGACCAGCTGGCAAGTGTCTTCACTGACATTTTCAACCTATCCCTGACCCTGTCTGTAATACCAAGCAGACCACCACCAGTCCCTGTGCCCAAGAACACCAAGGTAACCGGTCTAAATGACTATCGGTCCATAGCACTCACATCTGCAGCCATGAAAGGCTGGTCATGGCTCACATCAACATGCCAGACACCCTGGACACTCCAATTCGCATACCGCCCCAACAGATCAGGAAACGGAGGGGCCGAGCACACTCCCATTCATATCGACGGGGCTGTAATGAAGCGAGTCGAGAGTTTCAAGTTCCTCGGTGTCCACATCACTAAGGATCCATCATGATCCAAACACACCAACAGTCATGAAGAAGGCAACACCTCTTCTCCCTCAGGAGGCTGAAAAGATTTGACTGGGCCCTCAGATCCTCAAAAATGTATACTTTTAACTTGGCTATATAACGTTATTGTTCCTCACAGTGTATATAGCCACGTTATTGTTCCTCACTGTGAATATAGCCACGTTACTGTTACTCACTGTGTATATAGCCACGTTACTGTTACTCACTGTGTATATAGCCACGTTATTGTTACTCACTGTGTATATAGCCACGTTACTGTTCCTCACTGTGTATATAGCCACGTTATTGTTACTCACTGTGTATATAGCCACGTTACTGTTCCTCACTGTGTATATAGCCACGTTACTGTTAATCACTGTGTATATAGCCACGTTACTGTCACTCACTGTGTATATAGCCACGTTACTGTTATGATGGGGGGAGTAAACCACGTCACTTTCCAGAAACATGAATCCGCAAATCTACCTAAAAAAGTCAAACTACATCTATTACTCCCAGATACCCCCTAAAATGTAACAACTATAAAGTATAACAGTAACTATGTTCCAGTCAGTTACACCAAGAAGTATAGTCAAAGGAACCATATTAACCAAGATAGCTATAAACAAGTCGTCTATATTCACATAGGTGCTACGCAAACATGAATATAGTACCAAATAAACTGCGTGCCTATATTACCATCATGCTCTACTAAAACTGAAGGAACATTTCTTACTCATTTCTATAACGTGGCATATATATCCCAAACCCAGAAACCTGTGCCATAGACTGCTGACACCCTTGCAACCATAGAAGATATATCAGATAATTTCTGTCTGTAATACCAGCATGTTTCTAGGAACAGTAACACATCTACCGCTATATAACTAACCATGTATTTGATGGTAGACATTCCTAACCACACTGTGGCATTCATATTTTCCATATCAGTGAGAGTGTTGTTCTTCACCAATTAACAACTCAAACATTAGTAGTCTGTACATATACACCTATGAGCTATACAGCCTGAAGTGACATACGTGCCAATGTACTACATCAGACGGGCACACAGATTTCACAGAGATATGGAAGCGTGAGCATAAAATACACAACAAAGGAGGAGACCCTAAGTCTCATACATATAGAAGAGCCTATATTATACCCACAGATGAACTCCTAATACAAAAACAGCATCCTCTGCGTCTTCCTTTGTCTCCTCCTCTGGCCCAATTGCGTTCGAAACATATTTAATTACAAACTCTCACATATTATAACTAAGTCACAAAACTTAGACTCGGCGGCCACTATTCACAGTGGTGAGTAAACAGCTGATACAGCCTGTGAGCTATACACACAGTGAGGACCACTAAACGGAGCCTAAACGCAAAGTATTACTACACTGGACGCAATCCCATTGGCCAAACTGCTTTTATCTCCAAGAAAAACTACTACGTCTAGTAGTGTAGTCGTGCGCGTATATATTCCCTGACAGACAAACTGAATTCTCAAAACCTAGAACAATTTAACAATGCAGCCTTAGAATATTCACACACTCGGACATAGCAAACAAAAACAAATAAGTAACTTCGGGCTATCCTCTCTCTATAGCAGTGAGAGAGTCACAAAAGATCAACAACGGGCCATGAGTCTCACCTGTATTTAACTTTCAGGAACTAATAGGGCGCTGTTTTCAGCTTTGAGACGGAAGACAAGACTCTAGGATTCACAAGTATTTAAAGGAAACCGCAGCGTACACTCTGGTATTCTAAGATCAAACTACAGTGACAATATGCATATTATTATTACTAATTGGATAAAAACACTAGTACACTACGTTAACGTGTCTTCAAACAACGTATTGCTGAAATATATCGAGTAAACAGACTCATTTCACTAACGCCAACACATCAAACGAACGTGAAAATTCTGAAAAGTGCGCTCTGTGTCAGCTTGCCCTATTCAACTTGCCCTCTATATTATGATCTGGTATGCACTTCATACCGCCTCTCCAACCTTAAAGATGTCAAACAAAACGGCAATAGAACTGTTAATGACAACGTGCTCATATCACATCTCTCCGTAATTACCACTCTCTC
>NW_019942798.1:99329-125978 GCF_002910315.2 Salvelinus sp. IW2-2015 | reverse complement strand
CTCACTGTGTATATAGCCACGTTACTGTTCCTCACTGTGAATATAGCCACGTTATTGTCACTCACTGTGAATATAGCCAAGTTATTACATTGCCAAGGCATCTTCCGCCTACCACCGTCTGCTGCAGTTAGACACCTGCAAGACAGAGGCCAGAGGCCAGAGCACACACCATTTTCCTGGGATCAGATTATTTATTTTTTTACCTGCCTTAAAAGCTGGGATATCAATCTTACAAGCTTGAGTAGTCAAAAGTGCTCTAGTATAAACAGGCAGCTATTGGGACACCAGACACTGTCCTAGCATGCTGAAAGTTGAATCAAATCCACAAAGTAAATTCAAAACACACCAGCATAGCGCCTAGTCAACCCTCTCTCACCCAGGACCATCGTGGAGTGATAAGAGTGAGGAATTTATCAAAGTCAGCGTTTTCTTCTCTGGCACTGTGTCAGCTTCCCAAACGGCACCCTATTCCCTATATTGTACACTATAACATATGGGCCCTGGTGATCAAAAGTAGTGCACAACATAGGGAATAGGGTGCCATTTAGGACAAAGCCACTGAGTGGATGTGAAGCAGGAAGAGTGTCGAGGAGGTCAACCAAGAGCTTCTGCTGCTATCGGTAAATGGCTAAAACAGGAATCAAACGGCGGGCGGGCTTACGGGGCAACCGTGGCTTGGCAGAGACTGGGAACTTCCTTGGAAAGCCCTGATAAATCTGAACTGGTTCTGATTAAAAAGGCATTCTGGTGGAGATTATTCTCACACTGACTTGCAGGAATGGTGTTAAAACAGCAATAAACCCTCTCTCTCTCTCTCCACACAGCTGAACATCTACTCTTGACCTCAGAATGACCCACAGGGCCTCACAAAGCCTCAGCCCAGTGTTTCCACTGCATTCATTTAGCTGTGGCGCAAAATCACTTCTGCCACCGCAACTAAAAAATATATACAGTACCAGTCAAAAGTTTGGACACACCTACTCATTCAAGGGTTTTTCTTTATTTTTGACTATTTTCTACATTGTAGTGAAGACATCAAAGCTATGAAATAACACATATGGAATCATGTAGTAACCAAATAAAAGTGTTTTTTTATATATGAGATTCTTCAAAGTAGCCACCCTTCGCCTTGATGACAGCTTTGCACACTCTTGGCATACTCTCAACCAGCTTCACCTGGAATGTTTTTCCAACAGTCTTGAAGGAGTTCCCACATATGCTGAGCACTTGTTGGATGCTTTTCCTTCACTCCGCGGTCCAACTCATCCCAAACCATATCAATTGGGTTGAGGTCAGGTCATCTGATGTAGCACTCCATCACTCTCCTTCTTGGTCAAATTGCCCTTACACAGCCTGGAGGTGTGTTCTGGGTCATTGTCCTGTTGAAAAACAAATGATAGTGGGGCTAAGCCCAAACCAGATGGGATGGCGTATCGCAGCAAAATGCTGTGGTAGCTATGCTGGTTAAGTGTGCCTTGAATTCGAAATAAATCACTAACAGTGTCACCAGCAAAGAACCCTCACACCATCACACCTCCTCCTCCATGCTTCACGGTGGGAACCACACATGCAGAGATCAGCCGTTCACCAACTCTGCGTCTCACAAAGACACTGCGGTTGGAACCAAAAAACTCGAATTTGGACTCATTGGACCGAAGGACAGATTTCCACCGGTCTAGTCTCCATTGCTCGTGTTTCTTGGCCCAAGCAAGTCTCTTTTTATTATTATTGGTGTCCTTTAGTAGTGGTTTCTTTGACCATGAAGGTCTGATTCACGCAGTCTCCTCTGAACTGTTGATGTTAAGATGTCTGTTACATGAACTCTGAAGCATTTATTTGGGATGCAATTTCCGAGGCTGGTAACTAATGAACTTATCCTCTGCAGTAGAAGTAGCTCTGTCTTCCTTTCCTGTGGCGGTCCTCATGAGAGCCAGTTTCATCATAGGTCTTGAAAAGATTGATTGACCTTCATGTCTTATAGAAATGATGGACTGTTGTTTCTCTTTGTTTATTTGTGCTGTTCTTGCCATAATATGGACTTGGTCTTTCACCAAATAGGGCTATCTTCTGTAAACCACCCTTACCTTGTCACAACAACTGATTGGCTCAAACTAAGGAAAGAAATTCCACAAATTAACTACTAAAAAGGCACACCTGTTAATTGAAATGCATTCCAGGTGACTACCTTATGAAGCTGGTTGAGAGAATGCAAAGTGTGCAAAGATGTAATTGTGGCAAAGGGTGGCTACTTTGAAGAATCTCAAATATAAAATAACACTTGGCATTTTACACTTTTTTGGTTACTACATGATTCCATGTGTCATTTCATAGCTTTCATGTCGTCACTACAATGTGGAAAATAGTAAAAATAAAGAAACCCTGGAATGAGTAGTTGTGTACAAACTTGACTGGTACTGTATGTATTGTGGCAGACGGCAGGGAGAGGTGAGGGGAGTGGTAATTGAGGAGAGATATCGTGCAGGTAGCTGGCTCCACCCCAAGGCCTTATATGGACTTCCTGGCCCAATGAGGTAAGGCTGTCGCTCGTTAAGCCAGGGAGTGCTTGGGGATAAAGGCAGAAGCAGCCTACACAACAGGGCAGAGGAGGTGAGAGAAGAGAGGTATGAAGAGTGAGAGAAACGAGACCGGATTGGCCGAGGACCCGAGTGTGAGGATTACCCCTGGGAAACGGAACGACTTAAGGACTGAGGTGATTGGTGAATTCTCCCTTCTTTCCCCGTGTACGGAAATCCCTAATAAACTTCCCCTTTGCATTATATTTGGGCTACTGGTGCCTGTTTTGTTATTGAACTTGGTGACGTGGAATCCCCACACCCTTGATCATACAGTATGTATGCATTTTTTTTTTTTTTTTTACATCAAAGTATTTCTATCAAATATATATTTTCAATAAAGCATTCACTTTTCCTCAGTAAATAGATCTGTCCAGGTTCAACACTATTATTTATCTCTTTGTGCCAAACATGGCGCGAAACCTCGAGAGACAGCTTGATAGTCAACTGTACAGAATACATATAGGAACTTCCTCATTCCTCAGACCTCAACCCTCTCCTAGTCAAGTCTCAACCCTCTCCTAGCCACGCGTTCTACCACGAGCTAGCTGTGCCACGCGTTCTGCCACGAGCTAGCTGTGCCACGCGTTCTGCCACGAGCTAGCTGTGCCACGCGTTCTGCCACGAGCTAGCTGTGCCACGCGTTCTGGGGCCACGAGCTAGCTGTGCCACGCGTTCTGCCACGAGCTAGCTGTGCCACGCGTTCTGCCACGAGCTAGCTGTGCCACGCGTTCTGCCACACGTTCTGCCTTGGGGTAGCTATGCCACGCATTCTGCCATGAGCGAGCTATGCTACACGTTCTCTGAGAAAATGTTGCAGTTTTAAAGCTAATATACTGTCATTCTAAACATGTTGCAATGGCTTACGACATGTTCATATGCTATCTGGGGGCGGGGGAATATTATCAGATGACCTGGGAGTTAGCCGAATAACAGGGGTAGGATAATAAACCTTCCCGCCAAAAGTATTTTTTACTGGCATGGCAGATTCGGACGGGACTAAAATTACAGATGTGGTGTTTTGTGCTCATGTACATAATTAGATTACCTGAGCAGCCCCAGTAAAACGTATCCCTTCTGAATAGGGATTTAATCGTGTCATTTTACATCTAAGATGTTTGGTGCATTATTTCTCAAGATAAAAAAATTTGCAAGAAAACTAGTCGTCTGTCGTTGAATGACAAAAACTTCATTGAGGAATCCCTACCGTTGACCAATCACTGACGAAGGGGCATATAAGGCCCTATAAAATCCGTGATGCAGAGAACGCGGACGGAATCTCGGAATCCAGACATTAAAACGGAATTCAACAATATAAATGAAATGTATTGAAAATGTATTAATTTATCATAAGACATGAACAGAATGCATCAGTGATTCGTGTTTCCTGCAATTTTCTGAAGAGGCAACGAGAATTCCCTGTCTGTGCATGTGCGAGTCTCACTTTTTGTAGCTGTTAGCGAGGACTTTAGGTAATTCTTTAAAATGTATGCTCACTCAGCTGTGCCTCACAAGTAATACAACTGATCTGTTACTGGTGAGATCATACAGCGTACCTCAAATGTTGAAATATAAAATGTAAATAAAATGGTCTGAAAAACAATGCTTTGACAGGCAATTCAAGAAAAGCCAAAATGCAGAGATAATGGATTGTGCAGTAGGCTATAGGCCCAAACTTCATTGCTACATTACACTTAATAAATTAAGTTAGCGTTACACAGGCTTACGCTTCAAAAGAAAATCTGAGCGCTAGATCTCAGCTTGAATTTTGACTTAGAAAGCGATCTTAATCTTAAATGCTAGGTGACCCCAACCCAAACGTGACCCCGGACCCAAACGTGACCCCKGACCCAAACGTGACCCCGGACCCAAACGTGACCCCRGACCCAAACGTGACCCCTGACCCAAACGTGACCCCTGACCCAAACGTGACCCCTGACCCAAACGTGACCCCTGACCCAAACGTGACCCCTGACCCAAACGTGACCCCTGACCCAAACGTGACAACAAAAACCATCACAACTTTATTACTACTTCATTATCCTTTGTTATAATAACGGTTTTGATTGGGAATCATACGGTAAGCTTAACCCTCAACAAGAGGGGTTTCCTATTGAACAAAGACCGAGGCCTACTTTGTCCCTCCACCCTGCAGTGCAGAACAATGTCCAGCACAGGTCTTCCTCTAATTCCATCTCCGTTTCCTCTGCTGCTTGGGGAAACTTTGGGGCGTAAAGGGTAGTTTCAGCTGGGGCCCATGTCTTTGATGTTCAGTTGGACCTTCAGGTTCTCTTTGATGGATTTGTACACCAATAACAAGCAAGGATAACTTTAGCTCTATTTTGCACGGGACTAGTATTACTACGGGAACATTGGCTATGCAATTATTACCCCAGAATGTCCATTATACCTGAGGACCATTCAGACGGGATTCATTTTTCCCCCCCAAAACTGTAATTTTTTTCATGAAATTGACCGTTATGACGGAAGCCTGGAGGGTTTTCTATGCAAAGATATGTCAACATGTCCAGGTGATAACAAGGCTACACTGATAACTCCAGCTTGGCTGCCAAGTTTCTAAACCAAACCGTGTTCGGTACGGCGTCGCCATAATATTTGAATTGAGGAAGTGTGATCATGATTATTCTTTTTATTTTAGCGATCCACAGTAGACGTCTTAAAATGCCCACAAGCCTACAGATGTGAGCTAAAACGGAACACTCAAGATGCGTTCATAGGCTACGGACGATAAAGTGAACGTCATTTCCAGAAGTTGACCTCCGTAGGAATGCTGCTTTGCTTTTTCTATTAAACAACAAGGGTTGCGTTAAAATGACAATGAAAGTTTCATTCATTGGCACAAAACGTATAAAACAAGTTGATACTTCATATATAGACTACGCGCAGCACTTTGTTGTAAGCATCAATTTAACGAATCAGTTAGGCCCTATTGTTTTCAAATCCAAATGTTATTTGGTCACATGCGCCAAATACAACAGCTGTAGACTTTACAGTGAAATGCTTACTTACTTACAAGCCCTTAAAACTTCTTAAAGCATTGTTGGTTTAAGAAAGAATAAGTGTTAGGTAAAAAAAAAGATTTAAAAAAATATAAGTTAAAAATAATTAAACCGCAGCAGTAAAATAACAATAGCGAGGCTATATACAGGGGGTACCGGTACAGAGTCAATGTGCGGGGGCACCGGTTAGTCAAGGTAATATGTACATATAGGTAGAGTTAAAATGACTATGCATAGATAATAAACAGAGAATAGCAGCGTAAAAGAGGGGTCTGGGTAGCCCTTTGATTCGCTTTGGGGTAGAAGCTGTTTAGAAGCATTTTGGACCTCGACTTGGTGCTCCGGTACCGCTTGCCGTGCGGTAGCAGAGAGAACAGTCTATGACTAGGGTGGCTTTAGTCTGAATTTTTTTTTAGGGCCTTCCTGACACCCCGCCAGCAACACCTGTTTATATGGCCTTCTTGCTCAAACCGCGAGCAACACCTGTCAATCTCAGATATTTCTCTCAAAACACAGAGATGTCGATTCGCACGGGACTAGTATTTTCAGAGGACCATGGAGTTCCTTGAAAAACAGTTGTTGTTTTTTTAAATCTGCAATTATTGCTCTCCCGCCATGTAAAAATAACCGACGCGGCAGATTCGGACGGGACTTAAATTATGGATATGCTGATTTGTGCACGTGCACATATTTACATTACCCCCTCTCCCCCAGTAAAACGAATCCTGTGCGAATAGGGCTTTTGATTCATTCATCAACTCTTCTTCATCAAATTACCGTGTTTGAATCTCGTTTTTCAGCCAGTGACAGTATCACTGTTGCCTTGACGTCAGACTGGTGCATCATCATCACATGACGTCCTGATGCCATCACTGCGGAAAGTCAAGCGGGTTCAGGAATAGCCCTGCTGAATGTTCTCCACTCTGAGCTACCGACCACGCACTGTCACTCCAGGAGCACAGAGCTCAGTGAATCACTGCCGATGACAATGGCCGAGCCGAGTGACTCAACGGATTGCACATCTCAATCAATGGCCGTTTTAGAATTGGATAGGATACAGATCATTGGGATATTGTGATGGCAGTGGGAGGAAAATCCTCTGTAAGCCTGTTACGTGTTATTTATAAAGTGTTGGGAGGGAGACATCTTTTGAAAATTGAAAAGAAAGCAATAATCAAGAGCTGTATGAGACATCATGAGGCTCAGGAAATGACTTGTGCGAGTTTTAAAATCAACTCATCCTGACACCTATGTAGCAGCCTGCCGGAGAAGGGCTATGTGAGCAGCCTGCCGGAGAAGGGCTATGTAGTAGCCTGCCGGAGAAGGGCTATGTGAGCAGCCTGCCGGAGAAGGGCTATGTAGCAGCCTGTCGGAGAAGGGCTATGTGAGCAGCCTGCCGGAGAAGGGCTATGTGAGCAGCCTGCCGGAGAAGGGCTATGTGAGCAGCCTGCCGGAGAGAAGGCTATGTGAGCAGGCTGCCGGAGAAGGGCTATGTTGAGCAGCCTTGCCGGAGAAGGGCTATGTGAGCAGCCGCCGGAGGAAGGGCCTATGTGAGCAGCCTGCCGGAGAAGGCATGTGAGCAGGCCTGCCGGAGAAGGGCGATGGTGAGCAGCCTGCGGAGAGGGCTATTGAGCAGCCTGCCGGAGAAGGGCCGAGTGAGCAGCCTGCCGGAGAGGCCATGTGAGCAGCCTGCCGGAGAAGGGCCATGTGAGCAGCCGCCGGAGAAGGGCCATGTGAGCAGCCTGCGGAGAAGGGCCATGTGAGCAGCCTGCCGGAGAAGGGCCATGTGAGCAGCCTGCCGGAGAAGGGCCATGTGAGCAGCCTGCGGAGAAGGGCCATGTGAGCAGCCTGCCGAGAAGGCCATTGTGAGCAGCCTGCCGGAGAAGGGCCATGTGAGCAGCCTGCCGGAGAAGGGCTATGTGAGCAGCCTGCGAGAGAGGGCTATGTGAGCAGCCTGCCGGAGAAGGGCTATGTGAGCAGCCTGCCGGAGAAGGGCTATGTGAGCAGCCTGCCGGAGAAGGGCTATGTGGAGCAGCCTGCCGGAGAAGGGCTATGTGAGCAGCCTGCCGCGAGAAGGGGCTATGTGAGCAGCCTGCCGTCGGAATTAAGGCGCGATGTGAGCAGCCTGCCGGAGAAGGGCCATGTGAGCAGCCTGCCGGAGAAGGGCTATGTGAGCAGCCTGCCGGAGAAGGGCTATGTGGCAGCCTGCCGGAGAAGGGCTATGTAGCAGCCTGCCGGAGAAGGGCTATGTGGCAGCCTGCCGGAGAAGGGCTATGTGGCAGCCTGCCGGAGAAGGGCCATGTGAGCAGCCTGCGACAGATACACCCAAGGTGTGTTCCTCTCTCCCCAGACAGACAGTGTGTCAGCCCAACCACAGCTAATACTTATCACTCATCTTAAATCACTGTGCCTTTACACAACACTTATGACAGAGTGTCTGACTGTAAAATGACTAAACAGCCAGTCTGGTAACAACAAACCTGATAATAACGGCATATTTGACCATGACGCTTGTGTGGTTATGGTTAGTAACATGTCCAATATATTTAATAAGGTGGTAAAGGCCTTAGAAAGCCTCCATTTTCTTGTATATTATAGCAATTATATAGCCTAGGCTGCCAGTAGCAGCTGGAGCGAAACATCCACAACAGAAATGTAAAAAATAGAAATGTAAAAAATATATAAAAATACACTCATTCATGGGTTTTACTTTATTTTTGACTATTTTCTACATTGTAGAATTATAGTGAAGACATCAAAACTATGAAATAACACATATGGAATCATGTAGTAACCAAAAAAAGGGTTAAACAAATTAAGATATATTTCATATTTGAGATTCTTCGAAGTGGCCACCCTTCTCCTTGATGACAGCTTTGCACACTTGGCATTCTCTCAACCAGCTTCATGAGGAATGCTTTTCAAACAGTCTTGAAGGAGTTCCCACATTTGCTGAGCACTTGTTGGCTGCTTTTCCTTCACTCTGCAGTCCAACTCATCCCAAACCATCCTAATTGGGTTGAGGTCAGGTGATTGTGGAGGGCAGGTCTGATGTAGCACTCCATCACTCTCCTTCTTGGTCAAATTGCCCTTACACAGCCTGGAGGTGTATTGGGTCATTGTCCTGTTGAAAAACAAATGATAGTGGGACTAAGCCCAAACCAGACAGGAAGGCGAATCGCTGCAGGATGCTGTGGTAGCCATGCTGGTTAAGTGTGCCTTGAATTCTAAATAAATCCCTAACAGTGTCACCAGCAAAGAACCCTCCCACCATCACACCTCCTCCATGCTTCACGGTGGGAACCACACATGCAGAGATCAGAGACTTGACTAGTGCGAGGGTTGAGACTTGACTAGTGCGAGATCAGCTCACCTACTCTGCGTCTCACAAAGACACTGCGGTTGGAACCAAAAATCGCACATTTGGACTCATTAGACCAAAGGATAGACTTCCACAGGTCTAATGTCCATTGCTCATGTTTCTTGGTCCAAGCAAGTCTCTTCTTCTTCTTATTATTATTGGTGTCCTTTAGTAGTGGTTTCCTTGACCATGAAGGCCTGATACACGCCGTCTCCTCTGAACAGTTGATGTTGAGATGTGTCTGTTACTTGAACTCTGAAGCATTTATTTGGGCTGCAATTTCTGAGGCTGGTAACTCTAATGAACTAATCCTCTGCAGCAGAGGAAACTCTGGGTCTTCCTTTCCTGTAGCAGTCCTCATGAGAGCCAGTTTCATCATAGCGCTTGTTGGTTTTTGCGACTGCACTTGAAGAAACTTTCAAAGTTCTTAACATCTTCCAGATTGTCAATACTTTAAGACATGAAGGTCAGTCAGACTGTCGCTTATTTGAGCCATAGTATGGACTTGGTATTTTATCAAATAGGGCTATCTTCTGTATACCACCCCTACCTTGTCACAACACAACTGATTGGCTCAAACGCATTAGGAAGGTAAGAAATTCCACAAATTAACAAGGCACACCTGTTAATTGAAATGAAACCTCATGAAGCTGGTTGACAGAATGCTAAGAGTGTGCAAAGCGGTCATCAATGCAAAGGGTGGCTACTTTGAAGAATCTAAAATAGATTTTGATTTGTTTAAAACTTTGGTTACTACATAAACTATGAAATAACACATATGGAATTGTGTCTTCAATACTATTCTACAATGTAGAAAATAGTACTCACCTAATGAGTGAGTAGGTGTGTCCAAACTTTTGACTGGTACTGTATGTATGCATGTACATACGTACGTACAGTTGAAGTCGGAAGTTTACATACACCTTAGCCAAATACACTGCTCAAAAAAATAAAGGGAACACTTAAACAACACAATGTAACTCCAAGTCAATCACACTTCTGTGAAATCAAACTGTCCACTTAGGAAGCAACACTGATTGACAATAAATTTCACATGCTGTTGTGCAAATGGAATAGACAAAAGGTGGAAATTATAGGCAATTAGCAAGACACCCCCAATAAAGGAGTGATTCTGCAGGTGGTGACCACAGACCACTTCTCAGTTCCTATGCTTCCTGGCTGATGTTTTGGTCACTTTTGAATGCTGGTGGTGCTCTCACTCTAGTGGTAGCATGAGACGGAGTCTACAACCCACACAAGTGGCTCAGGTAGTGCAGCTCATCCAGGATGGCACATCAATGCGAGCTGTGGCAAGAAGGTTTGCTGTGTCTGTCAGCGTAGTGTCCAGAGCATGGAGGCGCTACCAGGAGACAGGCCAGTACATCAGGAGACGTGGAGGAGGCCGTAGGAGGGCAACAAGCCAGCAGCAGGACCGCTACCTCCGCCTTTGTGCAAGGTGGAGCACTGCCTGAGCCCTGCAAAATGACCTCCAGCAGGCCACAAATGTGCATGTGTCAGCATATGGTCTCACAAGGGGTCTGAGGATCTCATCTCGGTACCTAATGGCAGTCAGGCTACCTCTGGCGAGCACATGGAGGGCTGTGCGGCCCCACAAAGAAATGCCACCCCACACCATGACTGACCCACCGCCAAACCGGTCATGCTGGAGGATGTTGCAGGCAGCAGAACGTTCTCCACGGCGTCTCCAGACTCTGTCACGTCTGTCACATGTGCTCATGTGCTCAGTGTGAACCTGCTTTCATCTGTGAAGAGCACAGGGCGCCAGTGGCGAATTTGCCAATCTTGGTGTTCTCTGGCAAATGCCAAACGTCCTGCACGGTGTTGGGCTGTAAGCACAACCCCCAACTGTGGATGTCGGGCCCTCATACCACCCTCATGGAGTCTGTTTCTGACCGTTTGAGCAGACACATGCACATTTGCTAAACATCTGACCCACTGGAATTGTGATACAGTGAATTATAAGTTAAATAATCTGTATGTAAACAATTGTTGGAAAAATTACTTGTGTCATGCACAAAGTAGATGTCCTAACTGACTATCCAAAACTATAATTTGTTAACAAGAAATTTGTGGAGTGGTTCAAAAACTAGTTTTAATGACTCCAACCTAAATGTATGTAAACTTTCGACTTTAACTGTGTGTGTGTGTATGTGTGTGTTATAAAATGAGTTAGAAAAACTAGAGGGCTGCTGATATGAACAGCAGGCTGGCTGAGGCAATCCAACTCTCAAAAAGGTCAAATCTTTGAGTTCCCAGATAAGTGATTTCTCTGACTAACATGCTGACCATCGCGAGCATGTTGATTTTGTCCACCCACACCAGACGCGATCAGGACACGCAGGTTGAAATATCAAAACGAACTCTGAACCAACAATATTAATTTGGGGACAGGTTGAAAAGCATTAAACATTTATGGCAATATAGCTAGCTAGCTTGCTGTTGCTAGCCAATTTGTTCTGGGATATAAACATTGGGTTGTTATTTTACCTGAAATGAAGAAGGTCCTTTACTCCGACAATTAATTCACAGATAAAAGGGTAAACCGAGTCAGTTTCTAGTAATCTCTCCTTCAGGCTTCTTCTTTGGACTTTATATGGTGGTTGGCAACCAACTTTAAAGTGCATTACCACCACCAACTGGACTGGAGTGTGGACCTCAGTTGATCTTTCAATCACCCACGTGGGTATATGCTCCTAAAAACCAATGAGGAGGTGGCACTTGCAGCGCATCAAGCTTCACAAATTGAACCAAGTTTTATTGGTTTGGTTTATTGGCTACGCAGACGATCGTTGACACTCGTGAGCAGTGATTGAATAACATGTATGTGTACATTTATTTTGCTTTTTATTTTTTTACCTTTATTTAACCAGGTAGGCTAGTTGAGAACAAGTTCTCATTTACAACTGCGACCCGGCCAAGATAAAGCAAAGCAGTGTGACACAGACAACACATGGAATAAACAATAAACAAGCCAATGACACAATAGAAGAAAAAAAGTCTATATACAGTGTGTGCAAATGGCATGAGGACGTAAGGCAATAAATAGTCCATAGTAGCGAAGAATTACAATTTAGCAGATTAACACTGGAGTGATAAATGAGCAGATGATGATGTGCAAGTAGAGATACTGGTGTGCAAAAGAGCAGAAAAGTAAATAAAATAAAAACAGTATGGGGACGAGGTAGGTAGATTGGGTGGGCTATTTACAGATGGACTATGTACAGCTGCAGCGATCGGTTAGCTGCTCAGATAGCTGATGTTTAAAGTTGGTGAGGGAAATATAAGTCTCCAGCTTCAGCAATTTTTGCAATTTGTTCCAGTCACTGGCAGCAGAGAACTGGAAGGAAAGGCGGCCAAAGGGGGTGTTGGCTTTGGGGATGACCAGTGAGATATACCTGCTGGAACGTGTGCTACTGGTGGGTGTTGTTATCGTGACCAGTGAGCTGAGATAAGACGGGGCTTTACCTAGCAAAGACTTATAGATGACCTAGAGCCAGTGGGGGTCTGGCGACGAATATGTAGCGAGGGCCAGCCGACTAGAGCATACAGGTCGCAGTGGTGGGTGGTATAAGGTGATTTGGTAACAAAACGGATGGCACTGTGATAGCAAACTGGATGCAGTCTGAGTAGAGTATTGGAAACTATTTTGTAGATGACATCACCGAAGTCGAGGACCGGTAGGATAGTCAGTTTTACTAGGGTAAGTTTGGCGGCGTGAGTGAAGGAGGCTTTGTTGCCAATGCCCCAGCACGTGACGCGAGCGGTGTGGTCAGCATGTAATGCCTTTTGCATTAAATTCCAGGGCAGCAGTCTGCAGCCATCTCTGCTCCACACACGCTCACGCATTCCCAAAATGGCTTCTCAGTTGCAGGCGGACAGGGAGACAAAGGTCTGCAATTACTAAGTCCACCGGTCAGGAAAGCATTTATATTACTAATAAGCAGCCTTGAGAAGCCAGTCGAAATCAAAACACCACTCCAACACCCTTTTAGACAGCTATTGAGGAACAAACCTCTCAATAGACTCCTTCCCAAATGGCACCATATAACTAGTGCACTATATAGGGTGCCATATGAGATGTACCGCATGCTTCGAGAGAGCTGTCGGTCTGGAGAAGAGTACCAACAGATGGCGAGACAGTTGGTGGGGAATTTCAGCAACGCTGTGAATACATTTCAGCGGTTTAGTAAAGAATTAGGGCAGTTGTTATCTGTTTCATTCATGGGGTTCATGGGGTGGCCAGTGAAGGTGGGGAAAGTGGTGTCGTATATTCTGAGAGTGAAGAGACAAAAGATAGATAAGGGAACTGACTGTAAAGAAACACAGCCTAAAGTTGGATAATGGCCTCAAGCTAACCGATTAAGCCACTCTGAAACAGGTTTGAGAAGGTCACATTTGAGCATAACAATATGAGAGTGTTATAGAATAGGCATTATTGGGTCCAGTTAAAAAGTCCAGAACAAGTTCTTTACAGAGCCGGCATAAAACCAAATCATAACGTTCCCCCAGTCTGCCATGGCACCCCCTAGCCGAAGCTAGCACCTCCTAAGCCACAGCGGCACTCCTAGGCCACACCCTGCAATCACCTCCTCTAGCCACAGCGGCACCTCCTAGCACAGCGGCACCTCCTAGCCACGCGGCTACCTCCGTACACGCCCTAGCAATAACTTACTAGGTCACACGGACACCTCCTAGCCACAGCAGCACCTCCTAGCCACAGCAGACCCTCTAGCAAAACTACTAGTCACAGCGAACACTCTAGCCACAGCGGCACCTCCTACCACAGCACACCCCTCTAGATAACTACTAGGTCACAGCGACACCTCCTAGCCACACGGCACCTCCTAGCCACAGCAGCACCCCCTAGCATAACTACTAGGTCACAGCGACACTCCTACCACAGCGACACCTCCCTAGCTACGCGGCACTCCTAGCCCAGCGGCACCCCTAGCAATAATACTAGGTCACAGCGACACCTCCTAGCCCAGCGACACCTCCTAGCCACAGCAGCACCCCCTAGCAATAACTACTAGGTCACAGCGACACCTCCTAGCCACCACAGGCACCACCTAGCCACAGCAGCACCACCTAGCAATAACTACTAGGTCACAGCAGCACCACCTAGCCACAGCAGCACCACCTAGCCACAGCAGCACCACCTAGCAATAACTACTAGGTCACAGCGGCACCACCTAGCCACAGCAGCACCACCTAGCCACAGCAGCACACCTAGCCACAGCAGCACCACCTAGCCACAGCAGCACCACTAGCAATAACTACTAGGTCACCAGCACCACCTAGCCACAGCAGCACCACCTAGCCACAGCAGCACCACCTAGCAATAACTACTAGGTCACAGCAGCACCACCTAGCCACAGCAGCACCACCTAGCAATAACTACTAGGTCACCAGCGCACCTCCTAGCCACAGCAGCACCACCTAGCAATAACTACTAAGTCACCGCAGCACCACCTAGCCACAGCAGCACCACCTAGCAATAACTACTAGGTCACAGCGACACCTCCTAGCCACAGCGGCACCTCCTAGCAAATAACTACTAGGTCACAGCAGCACCTCCTAGCCACAGCAGCACCTCCTAGCAATAAATACTAGGTCACAGCGACACCTCCTAGCCACAGCAGCACCCACCTGCAATAACTACTAGGTCACAGCGACACCTCCTAGCCACAGCGGCACCTCCTAAGCAATATACTACTAGGTCACAGCCAGCACCTCCTAGCCACAGCAGCACACCTAGCAATAACTACTAGGTCACAGCGACACCTCCTAGCCACAGCAGCACCACCTAACAATAACTACTAGTCACAGCGACACCTCCTAGCAAATAACTACTAGGTCACAGCGGCACCTCCTAGCAATAACTACTATCCCACAGCGACACCTCCTAGCCACAGCGGCACCTCATAGCAATAACTACTAGTCACAGCAGCACCTCCTAGCCGAAGCACCTCTAGCCATGGCACCTCCTAGCCATAACTACAAGGTCACAGAAGCACCTCCTAGCCATAGCAGCACCACCTAGCCCACACAGCACCACCCAGCCACAGCAGCACCACCTAGCCATAACTACTAGGCCACAGCAGCACCTCCTAGCCATAACTACTAGGTCACAGAAGCACCTCCTACCATAACTACTAGGTCACAGAAGCACCTCCTAGCCGAAGCACCTCCTAGCCATAACTACTAGGTCACAGAGCACCTCCTAGCCATAACTACTAGGTCACAGTAGCACCTCCTAGCCATAACTACAAGGTCACAGAAGCACCTCCTGCCATAGCAGCACCACCTAGCCACAGCAGCACCACCTAGCCACGCAGCACCACCTAGCCATAACTACTAGCCACAGCAGCACCTCCTAGCCCATAACTACTAGTCACAGAAGCACCTCCTAGCCATAACTACTAGGTCACAGAAGCACCTCCTAGCCGAAGCACCTCCTAGCCATAAACTACTAGGTCACAGAAGCACTCCTAGCCATAACTACTAGGTCACGAGCACCTCCTAGCCATAACTATAGTCACAGAAGCACCTCCTAGCCATAACTACTAGGTCACAGAGCACCTCCTAGCCATTAACTACTAGGTCACAGCGAGCACCTCCTAGCCAAACTACTAGGTCACAGCAGCCACCTCCTGCCCATAACCTACTTAGGTCACAGCAGCACCTCCTAGCCATAACTACTAGGTCACAGCAGCACCTCCTAGCCCATAACTACTAGGTCACAGAAGCACTCCTACCTAACTACTAAGGTCACGAGTAGCACCTCCTAGTCACCAGTAGCACCTCCTAGGTCACAGTAGGTCACCCTCCAGGTCACAGTAGCAACCTCCTAGGTCCTAGCACAGTAGCACCTCCTAGTCACAGTAGCACCTCCTAAGGTCACAGTTAGCACCTCCTAGTGTCCCACAGTAGCACCTCCTAGGGTCACGGTATGCACCTCCTAGTCACCCAGTATGACACTCCTTCCCTCCAAGGTCACAAAGTAGCAACCTCCTAGGTCACAGTAGCACCTCCTAGCCATAACTACTGGAACACAGAAGCCAGCCCAATTAGCTTAGTGTTTTTTGGCAGTGTTCAGTAGCTTGCTGGCACACAGTTCATTTCAGTTAGTGTACAGCTCATTTCAGTTCTCATGTATTATCTGGGACTGCTCACTCCATCAGGCACAGTGTTGCATCTGTTTATATCAGCCTGGATTAGCTGCCTATTGATTCAGACGTTTTTTTATAGACGTCCTGCTACTAACCTGTCACATCTATGTGTTTCTTTTTATATGAATCCACCCTGATCCGTTCATGTGCCGTAGTCCTCGTCCATTACTAACGAAGTTGTTACTGAAATCAAACACAGGGAGAGAGAAAGAGAGAGGGGGTGGCATGTAGCCTAGTGGTTAAGAGCGTTGGGCCAGTTACCAAAAGTTTGCTGGTTGGAATCCCCGAGCTGACTAGGTGACAAATCTGTCGATGTGCCCTTGAGCAAGGCACTTCAAATATTGTATTATTTCAATATTAACTGGCCTATTGAGAGACAGCGATGGAATGTGTAGGTGGACTAGGCTTGGCCGGTATCCAAATTGTCAAACCTTCCAACCGACTTTGTGCCATACCGGGATATTCAGTTATACCGGCACTGACCACAAAGGGTGCAAACCCCACTGAGGCTTTGCAATCCGAAGGTTAGCAACATAACAAGTACATGTAAAATCCCATAGAGAATGCTAGCTAAATGCTAATGAGCCCATTGCGAGCATTTCATACAGTCTTTGCCCTAAACTATTTTCAGGACAGATATCCCAGTTCAAAATGATACAACTAACTCAAATTATACTCAGTGTGCTGAAAAACAAAATATTTGACAGCAAAGCTCTTGACCCACGAGGAGATTCTCTGCTGTTACCGGCAAGCGAAGCTTGATTTTAGAAGAAGCTAATCACTTAGCTAACTAGCTACTAAATAAACATCTGCTAAATATGTCTGTGTGACCAATAAACATTTATTTAATTAGCAAACCACAACTGCAGAGCATTTATCACATTTTACACAGTTAACTTAATAGTTATAAGATATCTTGACAACAAACATTTAGTTGTTAATTTCATACTGTAACTAGATCAGGTGGCGTGTGCGGCACTACAGTGAGTGACTCACAAGGCGCCGGTCTCTTGTCGCTGTGTGCTTGTAAACAAACACCACGTGACTGGATACTACTGGTAAGCTTCGTAATGACAAATTGTGACCGGTGAAATGAACAACGCCATGTTCATTATCTCCTAACATATTGCACGAGACGACTGCAGGGATTTACTGAAAAATGTACTACAAATGTATGTTTTAAAAATATATAAAAAATAACTTCAAAAGACATACAATACCAGTCAAAAGTTTTAAAACACCTTCATTCAAGGGTTTTTCTTATTTTTTTACTATATTCTACATTGCAGAATAATAGTATAGACATCAAAATTATGAAATAACACAAAATGGAATCATGTAGTAACCAAAGAAAGTGTAAAACAAATTAAATATATTTTAGATTCTTCAAAGTGGCCACCCTTTGCCTTGATGACAGATTTGTACACTCTTGGCATTCTCTCAACCAGCTTCATGAGGTAGTCACTTGGAATGCATTTCAAATAACAGGTGTGCCTTGTTCAAAATGTATTTGTAGAATTTCTTTCCTTCTTAATGTGTTTGAACCAATCAGTTGTGTTTTGACAAGGTACAGAAGATAGCCCTATTTGGTAAAAGACCAAGTCCATATTATGGCAAGAACAGCTCAAATAAGCAAAGAGAAACTACAGTCCATCATTACTGACACAAAGGTCCGTCAACACGGAAATTTTCAAGAACTTTGAAATTGTGAAGTGGAAACGCCTAGGAGCAACAACAGCTCAGCCGTGGTAGGCCACACAAGCTCACAGAACGGGACCACGGAGTGCTGAAGCACGTAAAAATCTGTACTGTACTTGATTTCAACACTCCCTACATAGTTCCAAACGGTCTCTGGAAGCAACGTCAGCACAGTGCATCAGGAGTTTCATGAAATGGATTTCCATGGCCGAGCCTAAAAATCACCATGAGGGGCTATTTGGAAATAGCCACAGCATTACACGTCGTTCTGCCAAACAGTGGTGTAAAGCTCGCCGCCTTGTACTCTGGCGCAGTGGAAATGCATTCTCTGGAGTGATTAATCACGCTTCACTATATCTGGCAGTCCGACGGACAAATCTGGGCTACCTGCCCAAATGCATAGTGCCAACTGTAAAGTCTGGTGGAATAATGGTCTGGGGCTGTTCTTCATGGTTTTCAGGCCCTTTAGTTCCAATGAAGTTGGAAACATTTCTGACTGCAGTTGAACATTCCTGACTGCAGGAATGTCCAACAGAGCTGTTGCCAGAGAATTGAATGTTMATTTCTCTAGCATAAGCGGAGAACCGTTGTTTTAGAAGATTTGGCAGTACGTCCAACCAGCCTCGCAAGCGCAGACCACGTGTAACCACGCCAGCCCAGGACCTCCACATCCGGCTTCTTCACCTGCAGGATCGTCTGAGACCAGCCACCCGGACAGATGATGAAACTGTGGGTTTGCACAACCAAAGAATTTCTGCACAAACTGTCAAAAATAGTCTCAGGCAAGCTCATCTGCGTGCTCGTCGTACTCACCAGGGTTTTGACCTGACTCCAGTTCGGCGTAACAGACTTCAGTGGGTAAATGCTCATCTTCGATGGCCACTGGCACACTGGAGAAGTGTGCTCTTCACAGATTAAATCGCGGTTTCAACTGTACCGGGCAGATGTCAGACAGCGTGTATGGCGTCATGTAGGCGAGCTGTTTTCTGATGTCAACATTGTGAATAGAGTGCCCCATGGTGGCGGCGGGGTTATGGTATGGGCAGGCATAAACTAAGGASAACAAACACAATTGCATTCTATCTATGACAATTTCAATGCACAGAGATACCGTGACGAGATCCTGAGGCCCATTGTCTTGCCATTCATCCACCACCATCACCTCATGTTTCAGCATGATAATTAATGCACAACCCCATGTCGCAAGGATCTGTACACAATTCCTGTAAGCTGAAAATGTCCCAATTCTTCCATTTCCTRCATCCTCACTAGACATGTCACCCAWTGAGCATGTTTGGGATGCTCTGGATCGACGAGTACGACAGTGTGTTCCAGTTCTCGCCAATATCCATCAACTTCGCACAGCAATTGAAGAGGAGTGGGACAATATTCCACAATCAACAGCTTGATCAACTCTATCGAAGGAGATGTGTCACGCTGCATGAGGAAAATGGTGGTTACATCAGACACGGACTGGTTTTCTGATCCCCCGGCCCTACCACTTATTAAGATGTCTGTGACCATAAGATGCTGTATTCTGTATTCCCAGTCATGTGAAATCCATAGACTGGGGTCTAATGAATTTATTTCAATTGACTGWTTTCCTTATATGAACTGTAATGCAGTAAACATCTTGGAAATTATTATTTTATGTAGTAGATACACACAGCAAAAGTTTTAGGCAGGTTTGAAAAAAAATGCTGTAAAGTAAGAATGCTTTCAAAAATATAATMTATTAACACATCTATTTATCAATTAACTAAATGCAAAGTGAGTGAACGGAAGAAAAATCCAAATCAAATCCATATTTAGTGTGACCACCCTTTGGCTTCAAAACAGCATCAATTCTTGTAGGTACACTTGCACAAAGTCACCGATTGTGTAGGCATATAGTCAGCTATATGATTAAAACAAATGATACCAAACAGGTGCTAATGATCATCAATTCAATATGTAGGTTGAAACACAATCATTAACTGAAACGGAAACAGCTGTGTAGGAGGAATAACCCTGGGTGAGGAACAGGAAACATGGTGAGGTTGTTGAAGACAGTTTACTGTCAAAGGTCATAAACCATGTAAAGACTGAGCACAGCAACAAGACACAAGGTAGTTCTACTGCATCAGCAAGGTTCTCTCCCAGGCAGACATGTCAAGGCAGACAGGGGTTTCCAGATGTGCTGTCCAAGCTCTTTTGAAGAAGCACAAAGAAACGGGCAACGTTGAGGACCGTAGACGCAGTGGTCGGCCAAGGAAACTCACTGCAGCAGATGAAAGACACATCATGCTTACTTCCCTTCTCAATAGGAAGATGTCCAGCAGTGCCATCAGCTCAGAATTGGCAGAAAACAGTGGGACCCTGGTAACACCCATCTACTGTCTGGAGAAGTCTGGTCAGAAGTGGCCTTCAGGGGAGACTTGCGGCCAAAAAGCCACACCTCCAACGTGGAAACAAGGCCAAGCGACTCAACTATACACAATAAAAACACAGGAACTGGGGTGCAGAAAAATTGCAGCAGGTGCTCTGGACTGATGAGTCAAAATGTGAAATATTTGTCTGAAGCAGAAGGCCGTTTGTTCGCCGACGGGCTGGAGAGCCGTACTGCGTGTCTGCAGGCAACGGTGAAGCATGGTGGAGGTTCAACGGTGAAGCATGGTGGAGGTTACTTGCACGTTGGGGCTGCATTTCTGCAAATGGAGTTTGGGATACTTATCCATCATGCAATACCATCAGGGAGGCATCCGATTGGCCCCAAATGCATTCTGCAGCATGACAACGACCCCAAACATACAGCGAAAGTCATTAAGAACTATCTTCTTCAGCGTAAAGAAGATCAAGGAGTCCTGGAAGTGATGGTATGGCCCCCACAGAGCCCTGATCTCAACATCATCAAATCTGTCTGGGATTACATGAAGAGAGAGAGCACTGCCTAAAAGAACTGTGGTTAGTTCTCCAAGATGTTTGGGCCAACCTACCTGCCGAGTTCCTTAAACTATGTGCAAGTGTACCTAAAATAATTTATGCTGTTTTGAAGGCAAAGGGTGGCCACACCAAATATTGATTTGATGTAGATTTTTCCTTCTGTTCACTCACTTTGCATTTTTGTTAATTGATAAATATAAACATGTCTATTTTTTAAAGCATTCTTACTCCACAGTATTTTTTCACACCTGCCTAAAACTTTTCCACAGTACTGTATATTACACACTTAACCGTTTGGACACCTACTCATTCAAGAGAGTTTATTTATTTTTTACTATTTTCTACATTGTAGAATAGTGAAGACATCAAAACTATGAAATAAAACATATGGAATCATGTAGTAACCAAAAGTGTTAAACAAATCAAAATATATTTTAGATTCTTCAAATAGCCACCCTTTGTGCCTTGTTAGAAGTTAATTTGTGGAATTTCTTTCCTTCTTAATCCTTTTGAGCCAATCAGTTGTGTTATGACAATGTAGGGGTGGATAAAATATATATATATATATATTTTGATTTGTTTAACTCTTTTTTAGTTACTACATTACTCCATAATTGTTATTTCATTGTTTGATGTCTTCACTATTATTCTAATGTAGAAAATAGTAAAGATAAAGAAAACCCCTCATGTGTCTATATATATATATTTATTAGGGCTGGGCGATATGGCAAAAAAATTATCACCATATCTATATAGTTTTTCTTTCGATAACATTAATTATCACGATATTAATCAAATAATGTTTAAAAGGTGCATATCTGCTTCAAACTCAAGAATGCCTGAACAAACCGTGGTTAGAGACAGGTAGCCTAGTGGTTAGAGGCAGGTAGCCTAGTGGTAAGAGGGTTGGGCCAGTAACCAGCAGGTAGCCTAGTGGTAAAAGAGGGTTGGGCCAGTAACCAGCAGGTAGCCTAGTGGTAAGAGGGTTGGGCAGTAACCAGCAGGTAGCCTAGTGGTAGAGGGTTGGGCCAGTAACCAGCAGGTAGCCTAGTGGTTAGAGGGTTGGGCAGTAACCAGCAGGTAGCCTAGTGGTTAGAGCGTTGGGACAGTAACCAGCAGGTAGCCTAGTGGTTAGAGCGTTGGGCAGTAACAGCAGGTAGCCTAGTGGTTAGAGCGTTGGGACAGTAACAGCAGGTAGCCTAGTGGTAAGAGGGTTGGGCCAGTAACCAGCAGGTAGCCTAGTGGTTAGAGGGTTGGGCCAGTAACCAGCAGGTAGCCTAGTGGTTAGAGGGTTGGGCCAGTACCAGCAGGTAGCCTAGTGGTTAGAGGCAGGTAGCCTAGTGGTTAGAGGGTTGGGCCAGTAACCAGCAGGTAGCCTAGTGGTTAGAGCGTTGGGCGTAACCAGCAGGTAGCCTAGTGGTACGAGGGTTGGGCCAGTAACCAGCAGGTAGCCTAGTGGTTAGAGGGTTGGGCCAGTAACCAGCAGGTAGCCTAGTGGTTAGAGGGTTGGGCCAGTAACAGCAGGTAGCCTAGTGGTAAGAGGGTTGGACTAGTAACAGCAGGTAGCCTAGTGGTAGAGGGTTGGACTAGTAACCAGCAGGTAGCCTAGTGGTTAGGAGCTTTGGGACAGTAACCAGCAGGTAGCCTAGTGGTTAGAGCGTTGGGACATTAACCAGCAGGTAGCCTAGTGGTTAGAGCGTTGGGCCAGTAACCAGCAGGTAGCCTAGTGGTTAGAGCGCTGGGCCAGTAACCAGCAGGTAGCCTAGTGGTTAGAGCGCTGGGCCAGTAACAGCAGGTAGCCAGTGGTTAGATGGTTGGGCCAGTAACCAGCAGGTAGCCTAGTGGTTAGAGCGTTGGGACAGTAACCAGCAGGTAGCCTAGTGGTAAGAGGGTTGGGCAGTAACCAGCAGGTAGCCTAGTGGTTAGAGGGTTGGGCAGTAACCAGCAGGTAGCCTAGTGGTTAGAGGTTGGCAGTAACCACAGGTAGCTAGTGGTTAGAGGGCAGGTAGCCTAGTGGTTAGAGGGTTGGGCCAGTAACCAGCAGGTAGCCTAGTGGTTAGAGCGTTGGGCCAGTAACCAGCAGGTAGCCTAGTGGTCGAGGGTTGGGCCGTCAACAGCAGGTAGCCTAGTGGTTAGAGGGTTGGGCCGTAACCAGCAGGTAGCCTAGTGGTTAGAGGGTTGGGCCAGTAACAGCAGGTAGCCTAGTGGTTAAGAGGGTTGGACTAGTAACCAGCAGGTAGCCTAGTGGTAAGAGGGTTGGACTAGTACCAGCAGGTAGCCTAGTGGTTGAGCGTTGGGCAGTAACCAGCAGGTAGCCTAGTGGTTAGAGCGTTGGGACAGTAAAGGGTAGCCTAGTGTTAGAGCGTTGGGCCAGTAACCAGAGGTAGCCTAGTGGTTAGAGGCTGGGCAGTAACCAGCAGGTAGCCTAGTGGTAGAGGGTTGGGCCAGTAACAGCAGGTAGCCTAGTGGTTAGAGCGTTGGGACAGTAACAGCAGGTAGCCTAGTGGTTAGAGGTGGGCAGTAACGCGTAGCCTAGTGGTAAGAGGGTTGGGCCAGTAACCAGCAGGTAGCCTAGTGGTAAGAGGGTTGGGCCGTAACCAGCAGGTAGCCTAGTGGTAAGAGGGTTGGGCCAGTAACCAGCAGGTAGCTGTGGTTAGAGGGTTGGAGCAGTAACCAGCAGGTAGCCTAGTGGTTAGAGGGTTGGGCAGTAACCAGCAGGTAGCCTAGTGGTTAGAGCGTTGGGGACAGTAACAGCAGGTAGCCTAGTGGTTAGAGCGTTGGGCCAGTAACCAGCAGGTAGCCTAGTGGTTAGAGCGTTGGGACAGTAACCAGCAGGTTAGCCTAGTGGTAAGAGGTTGGGCCAGTAACCAGCAGGTAGCCTAGTGGTTAGAGGGTTGGGCAGTAACCAGCAGGTAGCCTAGTGGTTAGAGGGTTGGGCCAGTAACCAGCAGGTAGCCTAGTGGTTAGAGGCAGGTAGCCTAGTGGTTAGAGGGTTGGGCCAGTAACCAGCAGGTAGTAGTGGTTAGAGCGTTGGGCAGTAACCAGCAGGTAGCCTAGTGGTACGAGGGTTGGGCCAGTAACCAGCAGGTAGCCTAGTGGTTAGAGGGTTGGGCCAGTAACCAGCAGGTAGCCTAGTGGTAAGAGGGTTGGACTAGTAACCAGCAGGTAGCTTAGTGGTAAGAGGGTTGGACTAGTAACCAGCAGGTAGCCTAGTGGTTAGAGCGTTGGGACAGTAACAGCAGGTAGCTATGGTTAGAGCGTTGGGACATAACAGCAGGTAGCCTAGTGGTTAGAGCGTTGGGCAGTACCAGCAGGTAGCCTAGTGGTTGAGCGTGGGCCAGTAACCAGCAGGTAGCCTAGTGGTTAGAGCGCTGGGCAGTAACCAGCAGGTAGCCTAGTGGTTAGATGGTTGGGCCAGTAACCAGCAGGTAGCTAGTGGTTAGAGCGTTGGGACAGTACCAGCAGGTAGCCTAGTGGTAGAGGGTTGGGCCAGTAACCAGCAGGTAGCCTAGTGGTTAGAGGTTGGGCAGTAACGGCAGGTAGCCTAGTGGTTAGAGGCAGGTCCTAGTGGTTAGAGGGTTGGGCCAGTAACCAGCAGGTAGCCTAGTGGTTAGAGCGTTGGGCCAGTAACCAGCAGGTAGCCTAGTGGTAGAGGGTTGGGCCAGTAACCAGCAGGTAGCCTAGTGTTAGAGGGTTGGGCCAGTAACCAGCAGGTAGCCTAGTGGTTGAGGTTGGGCAGTAACCAGCAGGTAGCCTAGTGGTAGAGGGTTGGCAGTAACAGCAGGTAGCTAGTGGTAAGAGGGTGGAAGTAACCAGCAGGTAGCCTAGTGGTTAGAGCGTTGGGACAGTAACCAGCAGGTAGCCTAGTGGTTAGAGCGTTGGGACAGTAACCAGCAGGGTCCTAGTGGTTAGAGCGTTGGCAGTAACCAGCAGTAGCCTAGTTGGTTAGCTTAGGCTGGGCGTAACAGCAGTAGCCTAGTGGTTAGAGGTGGGCCAGTAACCAGCAGGTTAGCCTAGTGGTTTAGAGGTGGCAGTAACCAGCAGGTAGCCTAGTGGTTAGAGGGTTGGGCCAGTAACCAGCAGGTAGCCTAGTGGTTAGAGGGTTGGGCAGTAACAGCAGGTAGCCTAGTGGTTAGAGGGTTGGGCAGTAACCAGCAGGAGCCTAGTGGTTAGAGTGTTGGGCCAGTAACCAGCAGGTAGCCTAGTGGTTAGAGGGTTGGGCCAGTAACCAGCAGGTAGCCTAGTGGTTAGAGGTTGGGCCAGTAACCAGCAGGTAGCCTAGTGGCTAGAGGGTTGGGCAGTAACCAGCAGGTAGCCTAGTGGTTAGAGGGTTGGCAGTAACCAGCAGGTAGCCTAGTGGTTAGAGGGTGGCCAGTAACCAGCAGGTAGCCTAGTGGTTAGAGCGTTGGACAGTAACCAGCAGGTAGCTAGTGGTTAGAGGTGGACAGTAACCAGCAGGTAGCCTAGGGTTAGAGCGCTGGGCCAGTAACCAGGGGCAGGTAGCCTAGTGGTAAAGGGTGGACTAGTACCAGCAGGTAGCTAGTGTTAGAGGGTTGGGCCAGTAACCAGCAGGTAGGCTAGTGGTTAGAGGCTTGGGCCAGTAACCAGCAGGTAGCCGTAGTGGTTAGAGCGTTGGGCCAGTAACCGAAAGGTTGCTAGATTGAATCCGAGACTGACAAGGTAAAAATCTGTCGTCTGGCCCTGAACAAGGCAGTTAACCCACTGTTCCCCGGTAGGCCGTCATTGTAAATAAGAATTTGTTCTTAACTGACTTGCCTAGTTAAATAAAGGTTAAAAAAAATGTAATTATGTGAGCTACACATGAAATTATACTTGAAGGAGATTTGTTCCATATTTGCTGCCAGGGAGCACGTACCTGGCGTCAATTACATTGATAAGCCTCTTGAAACCTTCCTTTTCGACTGTGCTAATTGGTAGCATGTCCTTAGCATAATAGCATTTGTGATGTCTTTGTGTTTTTGATGTTTGCTTGTAAGGCATAAACGCTGTCAGTGTTGACCGCGTCGGGCAAACATCCCTAGATTGGCTGGTGCTTGAGGGGCGTTAATCAATACCGTGTCACAAACTCAAACTTCCTGCACGTTCCAAAGAGTGATTTTGCTTCAGATGTTGAAAAAGGTCTGTCGTATTACCAGACTTGGTAGCCACCTGTCTACGGCACAATTTGCACTGAACATTGCTCTGCTCTGTCGGACTTCAAAAAGCCAAACCACTTCCAAATTACTGAAACAGTTTAACCCTTTTTAATCAATCATTTCTTAATTGGAAGCTGCTCCTTCTCCATGCCTGTCACTGCCACTGTTTTCACCTAAAATCACTCATTTTTTGTGGTTAAATGGCATCTACTCCATCACTCGAGGTGCTAAGTGGTTTTTAGTGGGYGTATACCTCTCCACGTGCATRTTGTCACTTCTCCGCACATTCCTRCTGCRTCCCAGAGGTGAAATGGACTGCTGTACCTAATTATTCTATATCGACATTATCTAAAATGAATCTAAGTTTTTATATCGTTATTGAGGGAAGTAATTACCTAAATTATTGATATATCGCCCAGCCCTAATAAATCAATATATAATTTTTTTTCTTCATTCAACAAGTCAAAAACGATTTTCCCTTAACCCTACCAACCCTCCCCTAATTAGAGTAAACTAATGCACAACACTTAAACTCTACTTCCAGCTTATACATACGATATATATTTTACAATAGTTATCTTTTGTTTGTTTTTAGTCCCATCCTTTAGCTACCCTCAGCCTATCCCATCTCTCTCTGAACACCATCCAGTCCCATCCTTCAGCTCCCCTCAACCCCTCCCATCTATCTCTGAACACCATCCAGTCCCAGCCTTCAGCTCCCCTCAA
>NW_019942798.1:89444-92892 GCF_002910315.2 Salvelinus sp. IW2-2015 | reverse complement strand
GCCCCTCCCATCTATGTCCTAACACCACCAGTCCCATCCTTCAGGCTCCCTCAACCCTCCATCTATTCTCTGAAGACATCCAGTCCCAGCCTTCAGCTCCCCTCAACCCCTCATCTCTCTCTGAACAACCGATCCAGTTCCCATCCTTCAAGCTCCCCTCAACCCTCCCATCTATCTCTGAATGACCATCCAGTGTGTGTGTGTGTGTGTGTGTGTGTGTGTGTGTGTGTGTGTGTGTGTGTGTGTGTGTGTGTGTGTGTGTCACTGTGTTTTAAATCCAAATGGCAAGAGAAGAGACCGCTAATGCGCCAGGAGTTGGGATCAATTCCATTTCAATTCAGTCACTCCAGAAAGTAGCTTAAATACCAATTCCACTTTTCCCTGTAATGCACAGTACCGCAGGCTGAATCAAATCAGAGATTTAATTCCAAACTGACTGACTAACATGTCACTCTGACCATTCCAAGCGGGTGCTCATTCTTATTTAAAGCCTCCTAGATGTAAGTAGGACAGCCAGGGAGGCAAGGCAGGGGTTTTGGCAGTGGCTTCACACACACACTCTCGCTGCATTCTAAAATGGCACCCTATTCCTTGTTTAGTGCACTACTTTTGAAAGGAGTCCTGGCCCTGGTCAAAAGTAGGGCACCAAATAGGATGTCACTTGGGATGCAATCCACAGAACTATTTGGCCAGCGCTCAAAGTCAGGGAAAAGAAGACATTTCAAGCCTCCACTCTCTTCAGTTAGTGACTCCCCATTTCAAGCTTGATTCTGGCTACCTTGGCTGCAAAGTGTTGAGATGAAACGAAAGCATGAACCTTTCCTCATATTCCCTCTCTCGYTCCCCCTCTCTCTCGGTCTACACCCTCCCAGTACCTCTCCCTATAGGTCCATCTCTGTCCATACAGAGACCTACAGGTAATGGGAGGGTGTGGCCAGAGAGACCTATAGGTAATGGGAGGGTGTGGCCAGAGAGACCTATAGGTAATGGGAGGGTGTGGCCAGAGAGACCGTTATGTATGGGAGGGATGTGGCCCAGAGAGACCTATAGGTAAATGGGAGGGTGTGGCCAGAGAGACCTATAGGTAATGGGAGGGTGTGGCCAGAGAGACCTATAGGTAATGGGAGGGTGTGGCCAGAGAGACCTATAGGTAATGGGAGGGTGTGGCCAGAGGCCTATAGAGGAGAGGGAATCTCTACATGTTTTACTCTAGTCAGTCAAGTCTCTCTCCCTATAGGTCCATCTCTGTCTATACCCTCCAATTCTCTCCCCCTATAGGTCTATCTCTGTCTATACCCTCCCATTCCCTCTAGGTCTATCTCTGTCTATACCCTCCCATTCCCTCTAGGTCTATCTCTGTCTATACCCTCCCATTCCCTCTCCCTATAGGTCCATACCCTCCAATTCTCTCCCTCTATAGGTCTATCTGTCTATACCCTCCCATTCCCTTTCCCTATAGGTCTATCTGTCCATATAGAGGAGAGGGAATCTCCCTCCATCTCTCCAGTCCAGGTATTCCCAAACTGGGGTATGCCAAATAAAAATGTGATTCACATTTTCAAACAGTCCATTTATATTTTCAAACAGGCAATACATTTGGGTGAGGTTCCCCTTGCCTGAGTAGCCTCGTTTCACTGCCAAAATTTTAATTAAACCATCTAGWGTTCAGAGAAATAACAACACAATGTYAAATACAGGTAGCCTAGTCAAATAATGAACATCCAATCACATTAACCGTTACTCTCTCACGGKAAACCTTCACTCTAGCGCAGACATTTAGAAAACATGACAATTTGAAAAATTGCCCCTGAACTCTCGTGTATTTTCTGCATTATGCAACAATATGGGCAGCGACCAAGTAACGTTTTAACAACATACAGAAGTGCGCTGGTTATCAAGGTGCAAAGTATTGACACGTTTCTTTTAATTGAGAGACGAGCTTCACGTTTTTTACTGACCATCATTTTCACTTGTCTGACCGCTTGCATGATGATGAGTTTCTCACACGACTGGCCTATCTGGGTGATGTTTTTTCTCCCCTGAATGATCTGAATCTAGGATTACAGGGACTCTCCGCAACTATATTCAWTGTGCGGGACAAAATTGAGGCTATGATTAAGAAGTTGGAGCTCTTTTCTGTCTGCATTAACACAGACAACACACAGGTCTTTCCATCATTGTATGATTTTTTTGTGTGCAATTGATCTCAAGCTTACAGACAATGTCAAATGTGATATAGCRAAGCACCTGAGTGAGYTGGGTGCGCAATTACGCAGRTACTTTCCCGAAATGGAAGACACAAACAACTGGATCGTTATCCCTTTCATGCCCTGCCTCCAGTCCACTTACCGATATCTGAACAAGAGAGCCTCATCGAAATTGCAACAAGCGGTTCTGTGAAAATGTAATTTAATCAGAAGCCACTGGCAGATTTCTGTATTGGGCTGCGCTCAGAGTATCCTGCCTTGGCAAATTGCGCTGTTAAGACACTGATGCCCTTTTCAACCAGGTACCTATGTGAAACTCTCAACTCCCACTCCTCTAATATATATATAAATAATCCTCAACTCCCACTCTTCTATATTCTCCTCACCATCTCTTCCCTATGGTGAGTATCACAAGTATTCACCTCCCTTATATAATAAATAAATAAACATTTGCATTACAAAGTGGGGAAATTAAATAACTGAAATATAATTGCTGCATAAGTATTCACCCTCCTTGTTCAGGCAAGCATAAATTAGGTCAGGAGTAAAATTTGGTTGAACAAATGACATAATATGTTACATGGACTAGAGGTGGGAATGTATATTAGAAATGGACATTAGTATTCAATTACATGGGACACTATTTTTTAAAGATTTTTTATTTTTATTTTTATTTTTTTAATGTTAGAGGTTCCATGTGTAGCAAGTGAAGTAAGAGATTTATAAATCAATGCAAAATGGAATTAAAATGACAGAATTAAGTTGGCTAAATGAGAAGGAGTATACTATAATGATCAACCAATAGGAAGGCTGTTGTTTCATTTGAATGGAGTTGTTGTAGACAAGTTGCCTACAGGGAGCATAGCAAAATAGCCTCAATTAGCCTTGCTACTTTAGCTAGCTAGCTGGCTTATTAAGACGGCTACCGTAGCTAGCTAGCTAGCTTCTTTACAACGATTTGATGCAGTCAAGACAGGCACTAGCAGATGTTATGATAACCTGGCAGCAAACAGTTTGTCTAACTAGCGCGAGTTGGTTTGGCTACTTTCTCTCTCCCTCCCTCTCTCACCCCACACACACACCGGCCCCTGCTCCTCTCTCGCCCCCCACACACCCGCCCCCAGTCAAGACAGGCACTAGCAGATGTTATGATAACCTGGCAGCAAACAGTTTGTCTAACTAGCGCGAGTTGGTTTGGCTACTTTCTCTCTCCCTCCCTCTCTCACCCCACACACACACCG
>NW_019942798.1:69612-89419 GCF_002910315.2 Salvelinus sp. IW2-2015 | reverse complement strand
CTGCCCCACACAACACCGGCGCCTGCTTCTCTTCTCGCCGCCTCCCTCCCTCCTTGCCCTCACACACACCGGCTTCCTGCTTCTCCTCGTCGCCCCTCCCTCCCTTGCCCCACACACACACCGCTCCTGCTTCTTCTCTCGCCCCTCCCTCCTGCCCCCATCACACCGGCTATTGCTATCAGGCCGCCGCCTGCGCTTTGGCCGGTGCTTCTCTTTGTGCCGCTGACCCTCTCCGCCACTGCCGTCATCCCTTGCCCACACACTACCGGCTCCTGCTGCCTCTCTCGCCCTCTCCTCCTTCCCCCAAACACAGCACGGCCCCTGCCTTCCTCTCGCCCCTCCCTCCCTCCCCTTGCCCAACACACAGCCGGCGTACCTGCCTACTCTCTCGCCCTCTGCCTCCCTTGAGCCACGGCACACCACACTCGGCCCCTGCTTCTCTCTCACGCCCTCCTCCCTCCTCCTTGCCCACACACACACGGCTCCTGTCCTTCTCGCAATCCCTCCCTCACCTTGCCCCAACACACACCGGCCCCTGCTTTCTTCTCGCCCCTCCTCCCTCCTCCTTGCCCACACACACCGGTCCCGCTCCCTCTCTCGGCCCCCCGGCCCTTTGCCCCACACGCACACACGGGATCGGCCCCTAGACTACCTCTCTCGCCCCTCGAACACTGCCTTGCCCCACCCACCACACGTACCGGCCCCTGCTCCTCTCTCGCCCTCCTCCGTCCCTCCTTTGCCCCCCAAGACACCGAGCCACCTGCTCCTCTCTCCGCCCCTCCCTCCTTGCCGCCAAACAACCGGCCCCTGCTCCTCTCTCGCCCTCCTCCCTCCCTCCCTTGCCCCACACACACCGGCCCCTGCGCTCCCTCCTCGCCCCACACACAGACCGGCCCCTGCTCCTCTCTCGCCCTCCTCCCTCCTCCTGCCCCACCAACACACACCGGCCCCGCTCCTCTCTCGCCCTCCTTCCCTTGCCCCACACACACCGGCCCCTGCTCCTCTTCTCGCCCCTGCCTCCTTGCCCACACACACCAGGCCCCTGCTCCTCTCTCGCCCTCCTCCTCCTCCTTGCCCCACCACACATCACCGGCCCCTGCTCCTCTCTCGCCCCTCCCTCCTGCCCCACCACACACACCGGCCCCTGCTCCTCTCTCGCCCCTCCCTCCCTCTTGCCCCACCACACCACACCGGCCCCTGCTCCTCTCTCGCCCCTCCCTCCTTGCCCCACCACACACACCGGCCCCTGCTCCTCTCTCCGCCCCTCCCTCCTTGCTCCACCCCACACACCGGCCCCTGCTCCTCTCTCCCCCCCCTCTTGCCCCACCACCACCACCGGCCCCTGCTCCTCTCATCGCCCCTCCCTCCTTGCCCCACCACACACACCGCCCCGCCTCTCACCGCTCCCCCTTGCCCCACCACACACACCGGCCCCTCCTCTCTCCCCCTCCCTCCTGCCCCCCACACACACCGGCCCCTGCTCCTCTCTACGCCCCTCCCTCCTTGCCCCACCACACACACCGCCCCTGCTCCTCTCTCGCCCCTCCCTCCTTGCCCCACCACACACACCAGCCCCTCTCCTCTCTCGCCCCCACACACACCGGCCCTGCTCCTCTCTCGCCCCCCTCCTGCCCCCCACACACACCGGCCCCTGCTCCTCTCTCGCCCCTCCCCCACCCTGGAACAGAGAAATGCAGTACACCGGTTTGGGTGAGTCTCCATTGACGTATTAAAAAATATTTAAAATTGTAAAACAAAGATTACTACTCCTTTAAACCACACTTATTTCAACTATCTGAAAAACATGGACTCACTCTGTGAGAAATTATAGGCGTTGACATGATTTTTGAATGACTACCCCTTCCTCTGTCCTCCATAGATACAACATATGTAAGGTTCCTGAGTGAAGTATTGAATTTAAAGCACCGATTCAACTACAAAGACCAGGGAGCTTTTTGAAAGCCTCACAAAGAAGGGCAGTGATTGGTAGATGGGTAACAACAAATCAGACATTGAATATATCTTTAAGCAYGGTCAAGTTAATAACGATGCTGTGGGTGATGTATTAAACCACCCAGACACATCAAAGATACAGCCGTCCTTCTGAACTGAGCTGCAGGACTGGAAGGAAACTGTTCAGGGAGTTCACCATGAGGTCATTGGTGATTTTTAAACAGCTACAGAAAACTGAGGATGGATCAACAACATTGTAGCTACTCCACAATAATGACCTAAATGACAGTGTGAAAAGAATACAAAATATTACTAAACATGGATCCTGTTTGCAACAAGGCACTGAAGTTAACCTGCAAGAAAACACGTCAAATAAATACACTTTTTGCCCTGAATGCATAGCCTTATGTTTGGGGCAAATCGAACACATCACTGAGTAACTACCTCCTTATTTTTAAGCATGGTAAATCACTGCATCACGATATGGGTGGTTATGCTTGACATCAGCAAAAGACTGGGGATTGTCAGGATAAAAAGAAACGGGACGGAGCTAAGCACAGGCAAAATGCTATAGGACAACCTGTTTTAGTCTGTTTTCCACCAGACACTGGGAGAGGAATTCACCTTCCAGCAGGACAATAACCTACAACACACCACCAAATCTACACTGCAGTTGCTTACCAAGAAGACAGCGAATGTTTTAACTATTTCACAATCCAGCTGTGCAAAGCTCTTAGAGACTCGCTGACAAAAAGTTGTTTCTAACATCAAATATAATTGTATTTGTCACGTTTCATAAAACAACAGGTGTAGACCAATAGTGAACTGCTTACTTACCGGTCCTTTTCCTTTGTCGGTGATCAGTCCCACCACCGACATGTCATCGCCAAACTGGATGATGGTGTTGGGAGTGGTGCGTGCCAACACAGCCGTGGGTGAACAGAGACTAACCACACATCCCTGAGGGGCCCCTACGTTGAGGGTCAGCGTGACAGAGGCGTTGTTGCCTACCCTCATCACCTGGGGGCAACACGTCAGTTAGTCCAGGATCCAGTTGCAGAGGGAGGGGTTTAGTCTCTGGGTTCTGAGCGTGGTGCTGAGCTTAGAGGGGACTATGGTGTTGAATGCTGAGCTATAGTGAAAGAACAGCATTCTTACATAGGTATTCCTCTTGTCCATGTGGGTGAGGGCAGTGTGCAGTGCAAGAGAGATTGTGTTTAATGTGTATCTGTTGGGACAGTTGAAGTTGGTCCAGGGTGTCTAGGATGATGAGCCATGACCAGCATTTCAAAGCATTTCATGGCTATAAATGTGAGTGCATGGGGCAATAGTCATTTAGGCAGGTTACCTTGGCGTTCTTGAGCACAGTGACTAAGGTGGTCTGCTTGAAACAAGTTGGGACTACAGAGCTGGTCAGGGATAGGTAGAAAATGTCAGTGAAGGCGCATGCTCTGAGTACGTGTCCTGGTATTCCRTCTGGCCCCGCGGCCTTGCGAATGTTAACCCGTTTAAAAAGTCTTACTCACATCGGCTACAGAGAGCGAGATCACCGTCATCTGGAACAGCTGGTGCTCTCATGCATGGTTCAGCGTTGCTTGCCTCGAAGCAAGCATAGAAGGCATTTAGCATTGCTGGGCAACTCGCGGCTGGGTTTCCTTTTGTAATCCGTGATAGTTTGCAAGCCCTGCCACATCCRTCGAGCATCAGTGCCAGGTTTTGGTACCATTCCCCAGATCTGTGCCTCGACACAATCCTGTCTCGGAGCTCTATGGACAATTTCTTTGACCTCTGGGCTTGGTTTTTGGTCTGACATGCACTGTCAACTGCGGGACCTTATATAGACAGGTGTATGCGCCTTTCCAAATCATGTCCAAACAATTGAATTTACTACAGGTGGATTCCAATCAAGTTGTAGAAACATCTCAAGGATGATCAATGGAAACAGGATGCATCTGAGCTTAGTTTTGAGTCTCATAGCAAAGGGTCTGAAGCTTTATTTCCAGGTAGCCTAGTGGTTAGAGCATTGGACTAGTAACCAAAAGGCTGCAAGATCGAATCCCTGAGCTGACAAGGTAAAAACAAAATGTGTCGTTCTGCCCCTGAACAAGGCAGTTAACCCACTGTTCCTAGGCAGTCATTGAAAATAAGAATTTGTTCTTAACTGACTTGCCTAGTTAATAAAGGTAAAATTAATAAAAAATGTAAAAAGCGATGTGTTTTTTTATACATTTGCAAAAATTTGTAAAAACCTATTTTCTCTTTGTCATTATGAGGTATTGTGTGTAGATTGATGAGGGTAAACATTATTTTATACATTTTAAAATAAGGCTATAATGTAACAAAATGTGGAAAAAGTCAAGGGGTCTGAATACTTTCTGAAGGCACTGTATGTTAAGTCACTGTGGGGACTTATAAGCATCCAGATTGGGCAGCTCTAGCCTTTAGCTCAGTATGAATGTTGTCTGTAATCCATGGTTTCTGGTTGGGGTATGTACGTATGGTCACTGTGGGGACGAAGTCGTCCATGGTTTCTGGTTGGGGAATGTACGTATGGTCACTGTGGGGACGAAGTCGTCCATGGTTTCTGGTTGGGGTATGTACGTATGGTCACTGTGGGGACAAAGTCGTCCATGGTTTCTGGTTGGGGTATGTACGTATGGTCACTGTGGGGACAAAGTCGTCGATGCACTTCTTAATGAAGTCGGTGACTGATGTGGTAAACTCAATGTGATGAATCCCAGAACATATTCCAGTCTGTACTAGCGAAACAGTCCTGTTGCTTAGCATCCGCTTTATCGGACCACTTCTGTATTGAGTGTGTCACTGGTACTTCCTGTTTGAGTGTTTGCTTGTAAGCAGGAAGCAGAAGAATAGAGTTATGGTCTGATTTGCCAAAAATATATTGATTTACTCAGTGGGGAAATGGAAGTAAGCATTTTAGTTTGAAGGTGTATACCATGTGTATCCCATACATACCACTACTACTTATCTAAATCAAGGTATAGTAGTGTTTTGTCAATTATTATTTTCTTTAAATAAAATAAAAAATGACAGTATTTTGTGTAGACTGTGGGCAAAAAAAAATACAATTCAATCCATTTTAATCCCACTTTGTAACACAATGTGAAGAAATCTAATGGGGTACTTATGATACCCCATGCATCGCTCTTCTCATTCCTTGACCCCTTTCCTCACCCCCTTCCCTCTCTTCTCCTCGTGTTATGCTGCCGTGTCATCCACATTTACCCTCTAGCCATAAAATCTCCTGTCCTGACGGAGTACTGAGGTTAGGGAATGGGATTTCTCTCCTGCAAATGCTTATAGTTTCTGGGTGGGTCGTCTGAGTGGTTACAGAGGAGATCCTCTTTGTACAGGATCATTTAATAGGCCCTCTTATCCAGTTTTCAATCTTTTGAGAAAAAAAACAGATTATCTTGCTCCTTTTTTGAATCAATGATCTCTGTCAAGTAACCGCAATTGAGGGAAGAGTACATTACTGTAGGAGAGATCCTAATAATCAGAAAATGTGTTAACTGCTCCTGCTCTGTTCTTTGTAAATTGGTTTTGTGGTCTCATTATGTTAAAGTTATTGTTTTTTTTGTTTTGTTTTTTTGGGGGGGTCCATGTAGACAATTATGATTATAGGTTATCGATTGTGTTTCTCAGTGGTATGGAATGTGTACTGTATGTGGAGGATGATGTATAAGGCCACGTTTAAATCTCCCATCCCACAGTGGCAGGTCTGAACCCTACCATAACAAACCCGGACATGCAGTCCGAGCCGGCACTAAGCAAAATGTTGTCGCCGATGCACACCCCAAATATGCACCTTGTGTATTCTAGTATTCTAACTCTCAACAGTAAGTTGAGACCACGACTGAGTTCCTTTAGATGTACACACACACATAGCTTTGAGAAAATGATTCATACCCCTTGACATTTTGTTGTGTTACAGCCTGAATTCACAATGTATTAAATATATATTTTATCTCACTCATCGACACACAATACATCATAATGTCAGTGAAAACGTGTTGACATTTTTGCTAATTTATTGAAAAAAAATGAAATACAGAAATATCTCAGTTACATAAGTATTCACATCCCGAGTCAATACAAGTTAGAATCACCTTTGGCAACGATTACAGCTGTGAGCCTTTGTGGATAAGTCGCTAAGAGCTTTGCACAGCTGGATGTACAACATTTGTACATTATTATTATTTTAAATTTTTATTCAAGCTATGTTTGTTGATCATTGCTAGACAATCACCTTCAAGTCTTGCCAYAGATTTTCAAGCAGATKTAAGTWAAACTGAGAAACATTCACYGTCTTCTTGGTAAGCAACTCCAGCGTATATTTGACCTTGTGTTTAAGGTTGTTGTCCTGCTGAAATGGTGAATTCATCTCCCAGTGTTTGGTAGAAAGCAGACTGAACCAGGTTATCCTCTAGGATTTTGCCTGTGCTTAGCTCCATTTTGTTTATTTATTTTTTTATCCTGAAAAACTCCTGTTGATTACAAGCATACCCATAACATGATCCACCCACCACTATGCTTGAAAATATGGAGAGTGGTACTCGGTAATGTGTTGTATAAAACACTTTGTACTCTGGACAAAAAGTGAATTGCTTTGCCACATTTTTTGCAGTATTACTTTAGTGCCTTGTTGCGAACAGAACACATTTTGAATATTTTTTATATATGTACATGCTTCCTTCTTTTCAGTCTGTCATTTAGGTTAGTATTGTGGAGTAACTACAATGCTGTTGATTCTTCCTCAGTTCTATCACAGCCATTAAACTCAGAAACTGCTTTAAAGTCACCCTTGGTCTCATGGTGAAATCCCTGAGTGGTTTCCTTCCTSTCCAGCAGATGAGTTAGGAAGGACACCTGTATMTTTGTAGTGACTGGGTGTATTGATTAGGCTTGGCCAGTATACTGTATATATTGTATACTTGGGTATTTGGAAAAAGCCACAGGATGGTTTTTCAATACCGTTTTTTAAAAATGTGGAAAAAGGGGTGTGAATACTTTGAAGGCATTGTATTATTATTCTTTTTGTAATTTTACGTGGGCCGCCAGTTGCCCATCCCTGTAATAGGTTTGCCATTTGGGACAAAGCCCAGATCTCAGGCAGCCTTGGCATTATGAGACTGACGACAGCAGAGAAGATGAGATGTTCACTTGCAAATGTGTTAGGATTTTGACGCAAACAGGCAGCATGACAGACGGCATCTAAAAGCTACCTATCTGCTGCCCGAAATGTATCTGTAACGCTATGTTGTTTTTCAAGCCTCTCTCAAAACCAGACATGTAGAACCAATCACTGCTGAACTAACCACACAACTCAACCACTAGTCTGACAAATGAATACAGATGGGCTCCTGTTGACATATTCATTTAGAGGCTGTTACGACCGTGTGTGTCCATCCCCTGAGGAGAGAGGCTGCACGCCACAGGTGGACGACCCACCAGTAACACACAGGGAGGGCAAGGCACTGGCAGGGGGGGGGGGGGCCTAACAAATTACCGTTTTGGTCCGTTGTGGTGATTACGTCATCCCCCAAAACCATCACAACCAGGTGTAAGCATGACACACGCACTTCCAAAAACACCATGTGAGCAAGCAGTGCCTTGTGGAATGTCATTCCTACAAAAAACAAGTCTATTTTGTGATTTTGAGCAACAGTATCCACTACTGTAATACAAGTCTCATCTGACTGCTGCTTATTCCATCCTACATTCCAATGATTTTAGAACAACCTACTCCCCCCCCCCTCAAAGACCAGCCCCTCAAAAAAAAATCACCCACACACCCTTCTGCTGCCTTGGCTTGTCTTCTCAACAATGCATGAGAACACCACCCACGCACCCTGCAGACGAGAAACAGTAATGCAAAAAATGGTCAACCATCATATCCATCAAAGTTCCTCCTTCAATGAAGAATGTCTTAAAATAAAAATGTTAAAAAAGGGGGGATTGACACAAACAGAAGTGACAACAAATAAGGAGGCTAAATAAGTGATGTCAACTGGAGAGATCTAGTAGTTTGTGATGTGAATGTTTCCATAGAGAGCCTACTAAATTACTACTAGTATTATTAGTTTTATAATTATATGGTTATTTCCCTATACAAATCTTCTTATTCCATACCTACCTACAGTGTGGGCTTTAGGGGTGCCTGGGGGTACGATGTAACACCCATACCGGTGATGGCCAGGTAAGGCGACCTGGTGAAGCTATGTAACCCGAGAAGGGGCCCTGTGGCAATGTTCCAATACCCAACAATTACCATTAGGCATCAAACAAATGGTTATGATGTTTATCTAAACTCTGGATCCTGTTATTGTCAACGGCCATTGTTGTCCACATTTCTGACTGACAACAAAATGACTGGGKGTAAACTTTCCTGCGAGCATGATATAACTTGGACTAAAGGGTTCTGAAATGTGCTATATGAATTTTCTGGGAAGATTTTCAAGTCAATTAATATACAAAGACGTCATACCTATTCTTTCAATWTCACTAACGTCATTATAAGATTGGCATAAAAAAATAAAGAACCTGCTAGTTATTATGAGCAATCAAATTGTGCAAAACAATATCGAGTTGCCCCCACATGCCATGATTCCCAAACCAAAGGAGCAGCTGGTTCAAGTCAGCCAGCAGCAACGCGTGGTCATCTTGTTGTGAAGGAGAGAGAGATGCMAAGGGAAAACAATTGTCGCGAAAATCTGATTATTCAACTTGAGTCGATGTGCGGAGGTCGTCTGCTTCAGGAGAGACGTCAAAAGTATAGCTGCATCATTGTGTCTCCGAGAGATTTCATGTTATGCATGGCTAGCAAATGAATGAATACAACACAACGTGCATTTTTCGTCGTAACTAAACTTTTCACTCCCAATTTTCAGCTGCTCCTCAATTTAACGTTTGTTGTATCTACCTTTAACTGATTTCAATTGAACAGTAATTGTATGTACATTTATATTAGCTAACTGTATAGCCCATACCACAAATATACATCCGTCGGTTTTCTGAAAATAACGGAATATTTTCTCCACCTCGCCACAGCACAGTGTGCATCATGGCATGCTATGCTATGAATCTAACCGAAGCAGAAAACTCACCTTTCCTCTCCACCTCCGCCGTTCTCAGAGAGACACAGATTCCAGGAAAACCTCTATCACAATGTTTGGCCACAAAGTGAGCGTCGTGTCTCTAGATTTTCACCACGACAACGTCAAAATAGTATTGTCTTTTTTTTATCCGTTGTTCCCCTTACTCCAGTTTCTCCTTCCTTTTGCGATCGTTCAAAACTTCGAAGTTCACACACAAAGTTGCTTGACAGCCTCCGCCTCGGTCGCGCTGCAGCTGCTGGAGAGATGAGGTCACTGCAAGTCAACTCTTTAACGCTGCAGCAACTCTCGCGATAACCAGGAAGGAAAATAACGCAGATCGGAAAAAGGATGGAGAGAAAGACCGTTCCGTTGCTCTGGCAACAGCAGCCAGCTAAACTGCTATGTAACGCAGTAGGCAATGAATCCCACCAATTCATTGTCAACTGGGGTGGCATTTCAGGGTTTTTTTCTGTCGTTTTAGCCGTTTCTTCTTAGTTCAAATCAMAGACATGTCAGGAACATTCTGGGGCAGAATTACAAACGGCTGATCTGTCATGGTCAACATCACCCCATTGCTTTCACTTTCCAATGGGATGATACCAACCATCTCATCTCAGCAGTTGCACTGGTAGGCCTAATGTTGCAGCTAGCTTAATTAGCAGGCCAACAGACTTTGATACACAATCTTACCATCAGGTAAAATACTTCCTACATGGTAAATGTTGCATTCTGTTGTACTACTTTATGTCTTCGTCTGTGAATTTGTCTAAAGTTATCAAACGTATCGGTGGCACATTTTGCAAATGATTGGTCCGTCTACCCAGGCTTGTTTTTCCACTTCCGGATTTACATATTTTGTTGTTACAAATTTGGATTAAAATGTATTGAATTGTCTTTTTTCTTCAACAAATACTTTGTAATGACAACGTGGAAAAACATTTTTACAATTAAAGATGAATGAAAAATAAAACACTAATATATCTTGATTAGATAAGTGTTCAACCCCTGAGTCAATACATGTTAGAATCACCTTTGGCAGCGATTACAGCTGTAAGTCTTTTGGGTAAGTCTCAAAGAGCTTTGYACACCTGGATTGTATTTGTTATTTTTTTTACTTTTCAAGCTCTGCCAAATTGGTTGTTGATCATTACTAAACAGCCATTTTCAAGTCTTGCCATAGATTTTCAAGACGATTTAAGTCAAAACTGTAAGTAGGCCACTCAGGAACATTCAATGTCGTCTTGGTAAGCAACTCCAGTGTACAGAACCCCTTTGAACCAGCAGTCAGTGTAGGAAAAAAGCCAATGCTGTATTGTAATCTATCCTCCAGTGTCAACAGTGTTGTGATAAGACGTAGGTTAGACCTACAAAACAAAATKAATGTGATGGACTTGTTATGTAAATATGCAATGACATATGCCTTGAATCAATGGCTTGTTTCTACACTGTACACGACTCCGACATGAAACAAGCAAGGCAACATGCAAGGTCAGGGCCAGAACACACAAAGGACTAGTTTGTGTAAAAATTACTTCGGGCCTAAAGTATCTATGGTAGATTATGTCACAGCCAAGTCAGGTCTCTCTCTCTTTCTCTTGTTTTTTCTCTCTCATTCGCTCTCACTCTCTATCTCTCTCATTCTCTAATTCTCATTCTCTCTCTCACACACTCTCTCTATCTCACTCACTCTAGTTGATCATTGCTGACTTCACAGATAAAGCAGAGACTGTATGGGCAGGCCTATCTCTCCTCCAGAGACTGTATGGGCCTATCTCTCCTCCAGAGACTGTATGGGCCTATCTCTCCTCCAGAGACTGTATGGGCCTATCTCTCCTCCAGAGACTGTATGGGCAGGCCTATCTCTCCTCCACTGAGCTGCGGAACAGTCCAGAATTACATAATCATCTGATAGAAACAAAGGGAGACAGACTATGTTCATTAAAACCACACCATTCCAGTTTTATTACCATGAATATTGATAACACCCACTTCAATCTGTCATGGGTTGATTGTGTGTGTGTGTGKGGGGKGTGTTTCTCACAAGGATACTAAAACAAGGAAAATTCAGACAAGTGGGGACATTTCACCCACAAGGAAAAAGGCTATTTTAGGCTCAGGGGTTAGGAGTTAGGGTTAAGGTTAGGGTTAGGTGAATGGTTAGGGGTTAGGTGAAGGGGTTAGGGTAGGTGTCGGTTAGTGTGAAGCGGTTAGGTAGGGTTAAGGTTAGGTGAAGGGTTAGGTTAGGGTTAGGTGAAGGGTTAGGTAGGGTTAAGGTTAGGTGAAGGGTTAGGTGAAGGGTTAGGTAGGGTTAAGGTTGAAGGGTTAGGGTTAGGTTAGGTATCGGGTTAGGTAGGGTTAAGGTAGGTTAGTGAAGGGGTAGGGTTAGGTGAGGTTAGGTGAAGGTTAGGGTAGGGTTAGGGGTTAGGTAGGAGTTAGGGTTAGGGTTAGGAGGTTAGGGTTAGGAGTTAGGGTTAGGTGAAGGGTTAGGAGTTTTTTTTTCTTTTTCTAGCAGTAGATGTAGTCTATTCTGCACAATCTGTATTTTCAGACATATTATTAGGTTCTAGTCTGGTTTTACAACAGAGTACTGTGAAGACTGTCAGAAGGATACCGCTGCAATGGGGCTCTGAGTGGAGCCAGACGGTTGCCCCCCCCCCCCCCCCCTTCTAGAGAAGGATCAAACTCATATATGACCCTATAGCATGATCACTGTTTTTATTTATTTTCTTTTTATTTAACCTTATTAACCTTTATGATCACTGAGAGGAGTCAGAGAATGACCCTATAGAAAATGACCAAATGATGGGAGGAGTCAGAGAATGACCCTATAGAAAATGACCAAATGATGGGAGGAGTCAGAGAATGACCCTATAGAAAATGACCAAATGATGGGAGGAGTCAGAGAATGACCCTATAGAAAATGACCAAATGATGGGAGGAGTCAGAGAATGACCCTATAGAAAATGACCAAATGATGGGAGGAGTCAGAGATGACCCTATAGAAAATGACCAAATGATGGGAGGATCAGGGAATGACCCTATAGAAAATGACCAAATGATGGGAGGAGTCAGGAATGCATCGATGGAGCGTTGATTAGTGGCTCTTCCACGAAGACATAAGGACAGGGACACAAATCAACTAACAAACACTGGAAAATGCTATTCAGGAAAGTGTAGAGGGGTATTACATGTAGAGGGGGGTGATTAGCATGTAGAGCGGGGTATTAGCATTGTAGAGGGTATTAGCATGTAGAGGGTTAGTAGCAGGTAGAGGAGCACAGACAGGAAAGTGTAAGTGGGGGTAGTAGCATGTAAGAGGGCACAGACAGGAAAGTGTAGAGGGGGTAGTAGCATGTAGAGGGCACAGACAGGAAAGTGTAGAGGGGGTATAGCATGTAGAGGGCACAGACAGGAAAGTGTAGTGGGGGTAGTAGCATGTAGAGGGGCACAGACAGGAAAGTGTAGAGGTAGTAGCATGTGAGGGGCACAGACAGGAAAGTGTAGAGGGGGTAGTAGCATGTAGAGGGGCACAGACAGGAAAGTGTAGGGGGTAGTAGCATGTAGAGGGGCACAGACAGGAAAGTGGTAGAGGGGATAGTAGCATGTAGAGGGCACAGACAGGAAAGTGTAGTGGGGTATTAGCATGTAGAGGGCACAGACAGGGAAGTGTAGAGGGGTAGTAGCATGTAGAGGGCACAGACAGGGAAGTGTAGAGGGGGTAGTAGCATGTAGAGGGCACAGACAGGAAAGTGTTAGTGGGGTAGTAGCATGTAGAGGGGCACAGACAGGAAAGTGTAGAGGGGGTAGTAGCATGTAGAGGGGCACAGACAGGAAAGTGTAGTGGGGGTATTAGCATGTAGAGGGGCACAGACAGGAAAGTGTAGTGGGGGTATAGCATGTAGGGGCACAGACAGGAAAGTGTAGAGGGGGTAGTAGCATTGTTAGAGGAGGCACAGACAGGAAAGTGTAGGGGGTAGTAGCATGTAGAGGGGCACAGACAGGAAAGTGTAGAGGGGTGAGTAGCATGTAGAGGGGCACAGACAGGAAAGTGTTAGAGGGGGTAGTAGCATGTAGAGGGGCACAGACAGGAAAGTGTAGTGGGGGTAGTTAGCATGTAGGGGCACAGACAGGAAAGTGTAGAGGGGGTAGTAGCATGTAGAGGCACAGACAGGAAAGTGTAGAGGGAGGTAGTAGCATGTAGAGGGGCACAGACAGGAAAGTGTAGAGGGGGGGGCACGGGGTGGTATAGCATGTAGAGGGGCACAGACAGGAAAGTGTAGAGGGTAGTAGCATGTAGAGGGGACACAGACAGGAAAGTGTAGAGGGGTATAGCATGTAGAGGGGCACAGACAGGAAAGTGTAGAGGGGTAGTAGCATGTAGAGAGGGGCACAGACAGGAAAGTGTTAGAGGGGGTTAGTTAGCATGTAGAGGGCACAGACAGGAAAGTTAGAGGGGCTGTACCGTAGGCATGCTGAGGGGCACAGACCTGAAAGTGTAGAGGGGGTAGTAGCATGTAGAGGGGCACAGACAGGAAAGTGTAGAGGGGGTAGTAGCATGTAGAGGGGCACAGACAGGAAAGTGGCAGCTCGTAACTGTGGCACCAGAAGGCCATGTATATGTGGTCCAGAGTTATGACAAGTATAGTGTTTAAGTCAGGGTATTACACCATGATATAGCAAACAAGCTGAAATTGGTTCACCCACGCAATCCAAACTCAGAGCACATGATTCAATCTGAACTAGGCCCATGGCCCAGTAGAATAATGTATTACATCTATTGGTTGTTGCAATCACAGGAGGTTGGTGGCACCTTAATTGGGAAGGACAGGCTTGTGGTAATGGCTGGCGAGGAATAATTGGAATGGTATCAAATACATGAAAACACATGGGTTCTATTCCATTCACTGCCTTCCAGCCATTATTATGAGCCGTCCTCCCCTCAGCAGCCTCCACTGGTTGCAATACCCCAGCACATATTTGAATCGATAACCTTAGGCGTATCATTGGCTGAATTTGCTTGGGCCTCTTGGTGCTAGACCAATAAACACCAGTCATAGAGAAGGCCCAATCAGCTCTATTGAAACATGCCTTATTAAACTGTTACCCCATCAAAGTGCACAATCAAATATTGGAAAGCAAAGGGAGAATGGAGGGTAAATAATCAATTATTTACTAGGTGTATTTTAGGGCTGTAGCTCCACGTAAGGTACTAGTTGTATCACAGATCTATTGCAATACAAATCATAGATGAGGAAAATATTGTTGAGTTGAGTCAGAATGAGTTCATTCTAAGTAACCTTGTTTTATGGGGTTGGAACATTTGTGTGTGTCTGTTAAAAAACAAACAAATATTTTATACCGCTATAATGCTCTCTCAATTCAATTTAWRGGCTTTACTGGCATTGGAAACATATGTTAAATTTKCCAAAGCAAGTGAAATAGATAATAAACAAAAGATAAATAATTAATTAAAAATATACAGTAAACATTACACTCACAAAAGTTCCAAAAGAATATAGCCGTTTCAAAAGTCATATTATGTGAAAATAGTTAAAGTACAAAAGGGAAAATAAATAAACATAAATATGGGTTGTATTTACAATGGTGTTTGTTCTTCACTGGTTGCCCTTTTCTTGTGGCAACAGGTCACAAATCTTGCTGCTGTGATGTCACACTGAGGTATTTCACCCAGTAGATATGGGAGTTTATCAAAATTGGATTTGTTGGTTGTAGAATTTAACAGCTCTTTTCTGGATTTTGATAATTAGCGGGTATCGGCCTAATTCTGCTCTGCGTGCATTGTTTGGTGTTTTACGTTGTACAGAGAGGATATTTTTGCAGAATTCTGCATGCAGAGTCTCAATTTGGTGTTTGTCCCATTTTGTGAATTTTTGGTTGGCGGACAACCATGAATGACAATGAATTCTATAACTGATTCAAGTATTTTTTTGCCAGATCCTAATTGGTATGTCGAATTTTATGTTCCTTTTGATGGCATAGAAGGCCCTTCTTGCCTTGTCTCAGATCTTTCACAGCTTTGTGGAAGTTACCTGTGGCGCTGATGTTTAGGCCACTACCGTTCAAAAGTTTGGGTCACTTAGAAATGTCCTTGATTTTGAAAGAAAAGCAAGTTTTTTGTCCAATAAAATAACATCAAATTGATCAGAAATACAGTGTAGACATTGTTAATGTTGTAAATGACTATTGTAGCTGGAAACGGCAGATTTTTTATGGAATATCTACATAGGCGTACAGAGGCCCATTATCAGCAACCATCACTCCTGTGTTCCAATGGCACGTTGTGTTAGCTAATCCAAGTTGATCATTTTAAAAGGCTGAAGATCTCGTACAACGCAGAGTTCCTCTGTCCAGTGTCTGTGTTATTTTGCCCACCTTAATCATTTATTTTTATTGGCCAGTCTGAGATATGGCTTTTTCTTTGCAACTCTGCCTAGAAGGCCAGCATCCTGGAGTCGCCTCTTCACTGTTGACGTTGAGACTGGTGTTTTGCGGGTACTATTTAATGAAGCTGCCAGTTGAGGACTTGTGAGGCGTCTCTTTCTCAAACTAGACACTCTAATGTACTTGTCCTCTTGCTCAGTCGTGCACCGGAGCCTCCCACTCCTATTTCTATTCTGGTTAGAGCCAGTTTGCGCTGTTCTGTGACGGAAGTATTACACAGCGTGTCACTGGATGTGTACTGGAGGCAGGTGCAGGAGAGCAGAGTGAACAGGCGCACACTTTATTCCGGTAAAATAGCAAAAGCACAAACAACGTGCCCAAAACACGGAACATAGACAAATGTCTGGCGCGTAACAAAATTTCCAATATACAAAATACACGTAACACAAACAATCTTACACAAAGACATGATGGGGAACAGAGGAATAAATACATGTAGATTGATTGGGGAATGTAAACCAGGTGTGCAGGGAACAAGACAAAACAAATGGATACATGAAAAATGAAGCGGCGATGGATAGAAAGCCGGYGACGTCGACCGCCGAACGCCGCCCGAACAAGGAGAGGGACCGACTTCGGCGGAAGTCGTGACACAGCGYTGTACGAGATCTTCAGTTTCTTGGCAATTTCTCGTATGGAAAAGCCTTCATTTCTCAGAACAAGAATACACTGATGAGTTTCAGAAGAAAGTTCTTTGTTTCTGGCCATTTTGAGCCTGTAATTGAACCCACAAATGCTGATGCTCCAGATACTCAACTAGTCTAAAGAAGGTCAGTTTATTGCTTCTTTAATCAGAACAGCAGTTTTCAGCTCTGCTAACATAATTGCAAAAGGGTTTTCTAATGATCAATTCGCCTTTTAAAATTATAAACTTGGATTAGCTAACACAATGTGCCATTGGAACACAGGAGTGATGGTTGCTGATAATGGACCTCTGTATGCCTATGTAGATATTACATAAAAAATAATCAGTTTCCAGCTACAATAGTCATTTACAACATTAACCATGTCTACATTGTATTTCTGATAAATTGGATGTTATTTTTATGGACAAAAAATTAGCTTTTCTTTCAAAAACAAGGACATTTCTAAGTGACCCCAAACTTTTGAACGGTAGTGTATGTATCGTTTTTTGTGTGCTCCTGGGGAACGGTGTCTAGATGGAATTTGTATTCGTGGTCCTGGCAACTGGACCTTTTTTTGGAACACCATTATTTTTGTCTTACTGAGATTTACTGTCAGGGCCCAGGTCTGACAGAATCTGTGCAGAATAGCTAGATGCTGCTGTAGGCCCTCCTTGGTTGGGGACAGAAACACCAGATCATCAGCAAACAGTAGACATTTGACTTCAGATTCTAGTAGGGTGAGGCCGGGTGCTGCAGACTGTTCCAGTGCCCTCGCCAATTTGTTGATATATATGTTGAAGAGGGTGGGGCTTAAGCTGCATCCCTGTCTCACCCCACGGCCCTGTGGAAAGAAATGTGTTTTTTACCAATTTTAACCTCACACCTTTTGTTTGTGTACATAGATTTTATAATGTCGTATGTTTTTCCCCCAACACCACTTTCCATCAATTTGTATAGCAGACCCTCATGCCAAATTGAGTCAAAAGCTTTTTTGAAATACCCAAAGCATGAGAAGACTTTGCCTTTGTTTTGGTTTGTTTGTTTGTCAATTAAGGTGTGCAGGGTTAATATGTGGTCTGTCGTACAGTAAATTGGTAAAAAGCCAATTTGACATTTGCTCAGTACATTGTTTTCACTGAGGAAATGTACAAGTCTGCTGTTAATGATAATGCAGAGGATTTTCCCAAGGTTGCTGTTGACACATATCCCACGGTAGTTATTGGGGTCAAATTTGTCTCCACTTTTGTGGATTGGGGTGATCAGTCCTTGGTTACAAATATTGGGGAAGATGCCAGAGCTGAGGATGATGTTAAAGAGTTTAAGTATTGGCAATTGGAATTTGTGGTCTGTATATTTTATCATTTCATTTAGGATACCATCAACCACACAGGCCTTTTTGGGTTGGAGGGTTTGTATTTTGTCCTGTAGTTCATTCAAAGTAATTGGAGAATCCAGTGGGTTCTGATAGTCTTTAATAGTTGATTCTCAGATTTGTATTTGATCATGTAGATGTTTTTGCTGTTTGTTCTTTGTTATAGAGCCAAAAAGATTGGAGAAGTGGTTTATCCATACATCTCCGTTTTGGATAGATAATTCTTCGTGTTGTTTAGAGTTTTCAAATTTTCTCAGAAGTGGTTAGATTCTATGGATTCTTCAATTACATTGAGCTGATTTCTGACGTGCTGTTCCTTCTTTTTCCGTAGTGTATTTCTGTATTGTTTTAGTAATTCACCAAAGTGAAGCCATAGACTCAGGTTTTCTGGGTCTCTATGTTTTTGGTTGGACAGGTTTCTCAATTTCTTTCTTAGGTTTTTGCATTCTTCAGCAATCAATTGTTGTTAATTTTCTTAGGTTTTCTGCTTGAAATTGTTTGATTTGATAGGGAATTTGAGAGGTCAAATATACTGTTTAAGTTTTCTACTTCCAAATGTACACCTTTACAATGAAACCTTTTGTCCAGGAAATTATCTAGAAGGGATTGAATTTGTTATTGCCTAATTGTTTTTTGGTAGATTTCCACACTATTGTCCTTCCATCTATAGCATTTCTTAATATTATTCTGTTCATTTGGCTTTGATGCCTCATGCTTGAGTATTGCTCTGTTCCAGTAGACTGTGATTTTGCTGTGATCTGATAGGGGTGTCAGTGGGCTGACTGTGAACGCTCTAAGAGGCTCTTGGTTGAGGTCAGTGATAAAGTAGTCTACATTACTACTGCCAAGAGATGAGCTATAGGTGTACTGTACCTACCATAGGAGTCCCCTCGAAGCCTACCATTGACTATGTACATACCCAGCTTCCGACAGAGCTGCAGGAGTTCTGACCCATTTTTGTTGGTGATGTTGTCATAGTTGTGTCTAGGGGGGCATATGGGGGAGGGAATGCTGTCACCTCCAGGTAGGTGTTTGTCCCCCTGTGTGCTGAGGGTGTCGGGTTCTTATCCAGTTCTGGCATTTAGGTCACCACAGACTAGTACATGTCCCTGGGCCTGGAAATTGTTGATCTCCCCCTCTATGATGGAGAAGCTGTCATTGTTAAAGTATGGCGATTATATTGGGGGATATAGGTAGCACATATGAGGATATTTGTCTCTGTTGAGATAATTTCCTTCTTTATTTCTAGCCAGATGTAAAATGTTCCTGTTTTGATTAATTTAATAGAGTGGGTTAGGTCTGCTCTATATCTAATTAGCATACCCCCTGAGTCTCTTCCCTGTTYCACACCTGGTAGTGTGGTGGATGGGACTACCAGCTCTCTGTAACCTAGAGGGCAACAACCAGTGGGTCCTTCTCCTCTATACCAGGTTTCTTGTAGGATGACAATGTCTGTATTTCTAATTTCTTTGATGAAGTCTGGGTTCCTGATCTTTAGGCCAAAGGCAAGATGACCTCCAAGTTGAGATAGTAGAAGCGTTGTGTTCCATAGTGTCTGGTGTTGTTTCTGTTGTTGGTTTAGGCCCCGGACCATCACAGTGAGCAGAGCATGTTGAGCATCTCTCTCTCTCTCAGTTATTCTCACTCATTTAGTCTCTCAACCACACAAGAAGCAGTTGAGTTAAATAGTGGATAATCGTTTCAGCAGTCTTTCCCATACATTTCCTATAAGCAGCTTTTACCCACTAATATTTAGCCACGTTCTTGACACTAATCTAGACTTTGGCTGAATGAAGAATACATTTGTTTTAACAATTGGCAGCTTGTCTAGTTTACAGTTCTGCCTCTCTCACTTCCAATTATGCACCCACCTGTGTGTGTGTGTGTGTGTGTGTGTGTGTGTGTGTGTGTGTGTGTTCCCTCCTCTAGTTAGCCTGGCCCACACTCCTCTCCTCTAGTTAGCCTGCCACCACTCTCCTCTCTCTCTAGTTAGCCTGGCCACCACTCTCCTCCTCTCCAGTTAGCCTGGCCACCACTTCTCTCTCCTCTAGTTAGCCTGGCCACCACTCTCCTCCTCTCCTCTCAGTAGCCTGGCCACCACTCTCCTCTCCTCTAGTTAGCCTGGCCACACTCTCCTCTCCTCTAGTTAGCCTGGCCACCACTCTCCTCTCTCTAGTTAGCCGCCACCACTCTCCTCCTCTCCTCTAGTTAGCCTGGCCACACTCTCCCTCTCCTCTAGTTAGCCTGCCACCACTCTCCCCTCTCCTCTAGTTTAG
>NW_019942798.1:62055-68618 GCF_002910315.2 Salvelinus sp. IW2-2015 | reverse complement strand
CTGCGCCACCCACTCTCCCCTCTCCTCTAAGTTTAGCACTGGCCACCACTCTCCTCCGTCCTCTAGTTTAATCTGCAAACCACCACTCTCCTCCTCTCCTCTAGTTAGCCCTGACCACCCACCTCCCCTCCTCTAGTTAGCCGGCCACCACTCTCCCCTCTCCTCAGTTAAGCCTGCGCACCCTCCCCCTCCTCCTCCTAGTTCTGCCCTGGCACCACTCTCCTCCTCTCCTCTAGCTTAGCCTGGGCCACGCACCTCTCCCTCTCTCCTCTATATGACCTGACCACACTCTCCTTCCTCCCTCCAGTTATGACCCTCGGCAAACCACTCTACCCTTCTACTCTAGTCTAGCCTGGCCCACCACTCTCCTCCTACTCCTCTTGGTTAGCCTGGCCACCCACTCTTCCCCTCTCCTCTAGTTAGCCTGGCAAACACCACCTCTCGCAACTCTCACCTCATTAGCCTGGCCACCACTCTCCCCTCCCGCTTAGCCTGAACCCTCTTTTCCCCCCCATCCTGCCGACCTCTCGCGCCCCACTCTTACCTCACACGCCCTCTCTCTAGTTAGCCTGCGCCCACCACTCTCCCCCCCTCCTCTAGTTAGCCTGGCCCACACTCTCCCCTTCTCCTCTAGTAGCCGGCCACCACTCTCCCTCCTCCTCTAGTTAGCCTGGCCACCACTCTCCCCTCTCCTCTAGTTAGCCTGGCCACCACTCTCCTCCCCCTCTAGTTAGCCTGCCACCACTCTCCTCCTTCTCCTCTAGTTAGCCTGGCCACCACTCTCCTCCTCTCCTCTAGTTAGCCTGGCCACCACTCTCCCCTGCTCTCTAGTTAGCCTGGCCACCACTCTCCCCTCTCCTCTAGTTAGCCTGGCCACCACTCTCCTCCTCTCCTCTACTTAGCCTGGCCACCACTCTCCTCCTCTCCTCTAGTTAGCCTGGCCACCACTCTCCTCCTCTCTCTAGTTAGCCTGGCCACCACTCTTCCCCTCTCCTCTAGTTAGCCTGCCACCACCTCTCCTCCTCCCTCCTCCTTCCCCCTAACACTAACCCTCCTCTTAGTTAGCCTGGCCACCACTCTCCCCTCTCTCCTCTAGTAGCCTGGCCACCACTCTCCCCTCTCCTCTAGTTAGCCTGGCCACCACTCTCCTCCTCTCCTCTGATTAGCCTGGCCACCACTCTCCCCTCTCTCTAGTTAGCCTGCCACCACTCTCCCTCTCTTCTAGTTAGCCCTGGCCACCACTCCCTCCTCTCCTCTAGTTAGCCTGCCACCACTCTCCTCTCTCTCTAGTTAGCCTGGCCACCACTCTCCTCCTCTCCTCTAGTAGCCTGGCCACCACTCTCCCCCTCCCTAGTTAGCCTGCCACCACTCTCCCCTTCCTCTAGTTAGCCTGGCCACCACTTCTCCTCCTCTCCTCTAGTTAGCCTGGCCACCACTCTCCTCCTCTCCTTAGTTAGCCTGGCCACCACTCTCCCCTCTCCTCTAGTTAGCCTGGCCACCACTCTCTCTCTCTCTAGTTAGCCTGAGCCACCACATCTCCTCCCTCTCCTCTAGTAGCGCTGGCCACCACTCTCCCCTCTCCTTATTAGCCTGGCACCACTCTCCCCCTCTCTATTAGCCTGGCCACCACTCTTCCCTCACTCCCCCCTAACACTAACCCTCTTCTAGTTTCGTGACACAACCAAAAAGAAAACATCTGAAACATTTCCTCAGAACAGAACATCAAGAAAACGATGCGTTCCGTTGTTATGGAAGAGGAGATGAAGGAGAGAGAGGAGGGCGATGTTCAGTGTTTTATGGAAAGAGGGAGATGAACGGGAGGAGAGAGGGCGATGTTCGTCCGTTGTTATGGAAAGGCAGGATGAAGGGAGGAGGAGGGCGATGTTTCCGTGTTGTTATGGAAGAGGGCAGGATGAAGGAAGAGAGGAGGCCGATGTCAGTGTTGTTATGGGAAAGAGGAGGTGAAGGGAGGAGAGCGAGGGCGATGTTCCGCTGTTGTTATGGAAGAGGAGATGAAGGAGAGAGGCGATGTTCCGTGTTTATGGAAGAGGGAGGATGAAGGAGGAGAGGAGGCTCAGTGTGCATCTGGAGGAGGAGTTTGACATTGGTGGTGGGTGGAGATGGGGAGGAGAATGCATGTGTGTGTGTGTGTGTGTATATGTGTTGTTGTGTGAGTGTGTGTGTGTGTGTGTGTGTGTGTGTGTGTGTGTGTGTTGTGTGTGTGTGTGTGTGTGTGTGGTTGTGTTGTGTGTTGTGTGTGTGTGTGTGTGTGTGTGATGTTGTGGTGTGTGCGTCGTGCGTGTTGTATATCTGGGTTCACAGCTTTAACTCTTCAGTTGTTATGACTGTAGTGATTCATCCTTCCCCACCTCTTCTCTTCTCCGCGGTGCGTTCACTCCAGTGTGGAGTCACTCTTCTCCTTTCCGCACGCTCCTTGAGAGAGGAGAGGTGGACACTGCTGACTGATGATAAAACAGAGACGAGATTCCCTCACTTCTGAATGATATAACAGGACAAGCTCCCTCACTGCTGAATGATAAACAGGACGATGTCCCTCACTAGCTGAATATAAACAGGACAGATCTCCCTCACTGCATGGTATCAGTATAAACAGGACAGCTCCCTCTCACTGCTGAATGATAAACAGGACAGATCTCCTCCTACACGCTGAATGATAAACAGGACAGATCTCTCTCACTGCTGAAATGATAAACAGGACAGATCTCCCTCACTACTTGAATCATAAACAGGACAGAATCCCTCACTTGCTGAATGATAAACAGGAACAGATCCTCCCTCACTGCTGAATGATAAACAGAGCAAATCGTCCCTCAACTTGCTGAATGATAAACAGGACAGATCTCCCCTCACTGCTGACATGATAAAACAGGACAGATCTCCCTCACGCTGAACGGACTAGTAACCAGTGAATTGATAAAACAGGACAGATCTCCCTCACTGCTGAATGATAAACAGGACAATCTCCCTCACTACTGAATGATAAACAGGACAGATCTCCCTCACTGTTGCGAATGATAATCAGGACAGATCTCCCTCACTGCTGAAGGATAAACAGACAATCTCCCTCACTGCCTGAATATAACAGGCAGATCTCCCTCACTGCTGAATGATAAACAGGCCAGAATACTCCCTCACTGCTGAAGGATAAACAGGACAGATCTCCCTCACTGCTGAAGGATAAACAGGCAGAGTTTTGAAGCTGCAGTCTTTCTCTTCTACTTATACATGTTAAAATATATCTTATTTTTATGTCTTCCTCAGTCCCTCCATACATACCTATGCCATACACAGGCCACACACCACACACACCCACACACACACACGCACACACCCACACACACACACACACACACACACACACACACACACACACACACACACACACACACACACACACACACACCACACACACACACACACCACACACGGAGAGTGGTGGCCAGGCTAACTAGAGGAGAGGGAGAGTGGTTGCCAGGCTAACTAGAGGAGGAGGAGAGTGGTGGCCAGGCTAACTGGAGGAGGAGGAGAGTGGTGGCCAGGCTAACTAGAGGAGAGGGAGAGTGGTGGCCAGACTAACTAGAGGAGAGGAGAGTGGTGGCCAATGGGTGGCCAGGACACGGTCACACTCTAACAAGATTTTTGGGATGGGGGCTAAGGTGTAGAAATGGAGGGGCGGAGGGGATTTCAAACTGTGGCCCTGTGCTGTGACAACTACAGTGAGTGTGTGTGTGTCTGAGTGCGTGTGTGTGTCTGAGTGCGTGTGTGTGTGTCTGAGTGTGTGTTTGTGTGTGCTGTCTTCCCTAAAGACACAGCTTGGTCCCAGCTCCTGGCCCTGGGATGCCATGATAGCACAGAGGGACTACGGGAGTGTGATTAATCTTTAGCCCTCCACCCCATACACACACTTTCACAAACACACTCTCTCTCACGCACACTCTCTCTCTCTCTCTCTCTCTCTCACACACACACTCTCTCCTACTGTTTCTAATGCGATTGAATGGAGCCTGATGAAAGGCAGTAGGATTAGTTCTGGAAGCATCTGTGAGATGGTGTAGGTTAAGATGCAGACAGTGTTTCTTTCATAACATCCGGTGTGTGTCCCATATGGCAACATATTTCCTATATGCTGCACTACTTTTGACCAGGGGCCAACAGGGAATGGTGTGCCCTTTGGGACACAGCCCCAATCCCATTTATCTTCCTCTAATCTCTATAAATAACCACTAGAGCCTCTGGACCTCCAGGCCACCTCCACTGCATGTTTTCATAGTTCCCCTCTAATCAGGGACTGATTTAGATCTGGGACATTAGGTGGGGGTTTCCCCTCTAATCAGGGACTGATTTAGACCTGGGACAGCAGGTGGGGGATTCCCCTCTAATCAGGGACTGATTTAGACCAGGGACACCAGGTGGGGGTTTCCCCTCTAATCAGGGACTGATTTAGACCTGGGACACCAGGTGGGTGATTCCACTCTAATCAGGGACTGATTTAGACCTGGGACACCAGGTGGTTTCCCCTCTAATCAGGGACTGATTTAGACCAGGGACACCAGGTGGGGGTTTCCCCTCTAATCAGGGACTGATTTAGACCTGGGGCACCGGGTGGGGGWTTCCCCTCTAATCAGGGAMTGATTTAGACCTGGGACATTAGGTGGGGGATTCCCCTCTAATCAGGGACTGATTTAGACCTGGGACATCAGGTGGGTGCAATTAAGGATCAGGTAGAACAGAGAACCAGCAGGCTACAGACCTGGTAGGGTCAGAGTTGAATACCCCTGCACTAGAGGATGAGAATCCCCTCTCTCTCAAGCATCTATGTTTCCCTCTGACTTCACACTAAGCAGAATTGGACCTACTTGAGACATGGTAGCTACTCTCCTCATGGCATCAACTGTGTGTGTGTGTGAGAGAGGGAGAGAGAGAGAGAGAGAGAGAGAGAGAGAGAGAGAGAGAGAGAGAGAGAGAGAGCATCCCAATAATATCTCCTTTCTTCTGAAGTGTGCACTCATTCACTACTTCCCACAAATCTAAAAGCATTGCGTTGCATGGGCTAGTTTTCACCATATTTCTCAGACCATTTACTTTCTTTCAAATCAGTGAGGGGATTGACCTAGTGGCACACGTTGGAGAGAAGAGACGATGGAGACATAACCAGAGAGAACGGGAGTCACACAGATACAGAGATATATCCAGAGCTGCCATTTCAGTCAGGCAGACGTCACAGCAATACCTCTGACACATCATCATCATGCAGATTCACATTTTAGTCGACGCTCTAATCCAGAGTGATTTACAGTAGAGTGCATACATTTTCCCATATTTGTCCCCCGTGGGAGTTGAACCCACAACCCTGGAGTTGTAAGCTCCATGCTCTACCAACTGAGCCACACGGGACACCATAGGGTGCCATTTGCCCTCGCTGTCGCCTCGGTACGAAGCAATCGTTGCTGGCTTGTGTTCGCCATGATCCTGAGTATTGCCAGGATTAATGAACACAGATTTGGAGATGAAGGATAAGATCCTCCGAGAACTACATGTACTTGAAACACAAAACAGTCACAACATTTATACCCATACAGTTATTTCAACAATCAGGATCTTCCAAGTGTCACGTTCTGACCATAGTTCTTTTGTTATTTCTTTGTTTTTAGTATGGTCAGGGTGTGAGTTGGGTGGGTTATCTATGTTTTGTGTTTCTATGTTGGGGTTTGTCGTTTGGCCTGATATGGTTTTCAATCAGAGGCAGGTGTTAGTCATTGTCTCTGATTGGGAACCATATTTAGATAGCCTGTTTTTGTATTGTGGTTTGTGGGTGATTGTTCCTGTTCGTGTGTTCCTGTTTGTGTGTTCCTGTTCGTGTGTTCCTGTGTTCTGTGTTCACATTTTCGGGACTGTAGCGTCTTCGGTTGTTTTTGTCAGTTTATTGTTTTGTTCGTTCTTGAAAGTATTCGATTAAATATGAATACACACCACGCTGCATCTTGGTCCTCTTCTTCTCCTCCAGACGACGAACGTTACACCAAGTTCTTTTACGTGGGGAATATGGATGCAAAGGGATCATGTGAGGTAAAAACATGAGTTATCCGACTATTCCACCTACTGGTAAAAWAAAGTACCATAATACAATTATATTCCAGACTACTTTCTGAGACACAGGAGCTGATGTCCTACTGRTCTTTCCATTTACACCCAGGTCTAAATTAGTCCCTGAAACATGCTTCAATAAAGAAAAAAAAGGCATTCATGAAAGCCGGTGGACACTATTGCCTGGAATTCAATCCAATTCATGCTTTATTCATTCCTATTGCTCCATGACACAGGGGTGGCCAATCGTACCCTTTTTTTTTTATTTAATCAAGTTACCACAACAGCATGATGAGTCATACATCTGCCAGTATTTATTCAATAAACATCTGAAAGTATTACAACGTTGCTCGTTATATATTTCCACAAAATGCAATTCAAGTAGTCATTATCAAACAGCACAGATATACATATCATCATCTCATATCATAGTACGGTATTTCACCCTTAGAGATCAT
>NW_019942798.1:48390-62030 GCF_002910315.2 Salvelinus sp. IW2-2015 | reverse complement strand
GGACTAGGATCTCTAGATAAGGGTGAAATACAGGATTATGATCTCTAAGGGTGAATACAGACTAGGATCTCTAAGGGTGAAATACAGGACTAGGATCTCCAAGGGTGAAATACAGGACATGATCTCCAGATAAGGGTGAAATACAGGACTGTGATCTCTAAGGGTGAAATACAGGACTATGATCTCTAGATAAGGGTGAAATACAGGACTAGGATCTCTAAGGGTGAAATACGAGGACGAGGATCTCTAAGGGTGAAATACAGGACTATGATCTCTAAGGGTGAATACAGGACTATGATCTCTAAGGGTGAAATACAGGACTAGATCTCTAAGGGTAAATACAGGACTAGGATCTCTAAGGGTGGAATACAGACTATGATCTCTAGATAAGGGTGAAAACAGGACTATGATCTCTAGATACGGGTGAATACAGACTATTAATCTCTAGATAAGGTAAATACAGACTATGATCTCTAAGGGTGAAATACAGGACTAGGATCTCTAAGGTGTGAAATACAGGGACTGTGATCTCTAGATACAGGTGAAATACAGGACTATGATCTCTAGATAAGGGTGAAATTACAGGACTAGATCTCTAGATAAGGGTGAAATACGGACTATGACTCTAAGGGTAAATAAGGAGTATGATCTCTAGATAAGGGTGAAATACAGGACCTATATCTCTAAGGGTGAAATACAGGACTATGATCTCTAAGATGAAATACAGATATGATCTCTAAGGGTGAAATACAGGACTATGATCTCTAGTACAGGTGAAAACAGGACTATGATCCTAAGGGTGAAATATACAGGACTATGATTCTAGATAAGGTGAAATACAGGACTATGATCTAGGATAGGTGAATACAGAATATGATCTCTAGATACAGGGTGAAATACAGGACTATGATCTCATACAGGTGAAATACAGTGACTATGATCTCTAGATAAGGGTGAAATACCAGGACTATGATCTCTAGAAGGTGAAATACAGGACTTGATCTCTAGATAGGGAATACAGGACTTGATCTCTAGATACAGGGTGAAAATACGACTATGATCTCTAAGGGTGAAATACAGGACTATGAGCTCTAAGGGTGAAATACAGGACTATGATCTCTAAGGGTGAAATACAGGACTATGATCTCTAGCATAAGGGTGAAATACAGGACTATGATCTCTAGATACAGGTGAAATACAGGACTATGATCCGATAGATAAGGTGAAATACAGGATCATGATCTCTTAAGGGTGAAATACAGACTATGATTCTAGATAAGGTGAAATACAGGACTGTGATCTCAGATAAGGGTGATACAGGACGTATCTCTAGATAAGGTGAATACAGGACTATGATCTCTAGATACAGGTGAAATACGGACTATGATCTTAGGAGTGAAATACAGGACTATGTCTCTAAGGGTGAAATACAGGACTATGATCTCTAAGGGTGAAATACAGGACCTAGATCTCTAGATAAGGGTGAAATACGGACTGTGATCTCTAGATACAGGTGAAAGTAACGACTATGATCTCTAGATACAGTGAAATACAGACTATGATCTCTAATAAAGGTGAATACAGGACTATGATCTCTAGATAAGGGTGAAATACAGACTATGATCTCTAGGTGAAATACAGACTATGATCTCTAAGGGTGAATACAGGACTATATCTCTAAGGTGAAATACAGAGACTATGATCTCTAGATTAAGGGTGAAATACAGACGAGTAGTCCTGTATTTCACCCTTAGAGATCATAGTCCTGTATTTCACCCTTATCTAGAGATCCTAGTCCTGTATTTCACCCTTAGAGATCATAGTCTTGTATTTCACCCTTATCTAGAGATCATAGTCCTGTATTTCACCCTTAGAGATCCTAGTCCTGTATTTCACCTGTATCTAGAGATCCTAGTCCTGTATTTCATTCAAAACGACATACCATATTATCACTTGCACACAAACAGTAGTGTTTGACAGTAGCAGTAGTAACATTGAGTCAGTAGCTGCAGACAGCAGAGGTTAGTCCTATGATCAGTTCGTATAGCCGCTCTGGTTGAAAGCTAAAATAGGGTTATAGGGGTATCATGATCAGTTAAATAATTCACTTCATTGAAGTTGCAAGACAGAAGAAGAAGATGAGGATGGAAGTTGGACACATGCAAATCTCTTGCTGGTCCTTTGCTAGTCTAGATAATACGTTTTCTAAGTTTCTATTCAATGGGCTACTCCGGAAACAGCAGCTATCTACTGGATAATATGGCGTAAAACTGAAGCAAACAAAACATGTCATCATAGATAGAATCACAGATGGAATATTTCTAGACCATCAAAATTAAAAGTCAACACTTTTTACAGGCCTGTAATGCTCATAGGTTTAAACTAACATTAAACTAATGTACATTATCATGGAAAGTTGTCTTGAGAAACACAATTGCGAAAGCTAAAAACTAAACGGAACATTGTCTGCACAACAAACGACACCCTATCCCCTATTAGTGCAGTAGGTCTGAGCAGAGCCAAGCAGTGTACTATAAAGGGAATAAGGTGTGATTTGAGACTCACTACAAGTAGAACAGTGTAATGTGTCGTGACCCCTTCATCAACAGCTCTGCACTATCTGCTTCATATAGCAACGCAGCATGTATCAGTAGCACCCTCTGGTGTCCAAACCTATGAACTACAATGAAAAATACCATGAAAAAACACACTATGATTAATATATACACTAGATGACTAATTAAGGGGCGCTGTTTTGAAGCCACCGCACCTCCATCTTGGTACTCCCCCACCGGTGTAAAAAAAAAAATACTAGATATAGAAACGCATTTATAAATGTCTAAATTTGTTTTTGACTCTTTTATTCTATTATTACAGACAACTTAAAGCATACTTTTAAATTATATTGTTAGCTAAATATACAAAAAAATATATAGCTACTTTTTTTGTTGTTGTTGAAAGTACTGATATTACTGTCACTGTCCCCACTATAACAAATAAATACATGTAATTTTGTCCTTGAAGCATTTCAATGAAATACTGTAGAATTCCATTCATTCCTAGAGGAATGCTTTTCTGAGGAGTGCCAATATGGCCGACCGGTGACATCAAAGCATCTCATTGGCCAATACATAGCATCAGCAATCCAGGGTTTACATACATCATTGGTAAAAACCCATCAAACACCAGTACAGCACCTAGAATGGTAGAAAGGCAATCAGCTACGAGAAGTGTCACCCCCCCAACCCTATTCCCTACATAGGGCACCACTTTTGTTACTCTATTCCCTACAAAGTGCACTACTTTCAAGCAGAGCTCGCATAAGGAATAGGGTGTGATTCAAGACGCAGACAGACCCAGTCCTTACATAAGGAGAAGTGGCACCCTATTCCCTATATAGTTCCCTACTTTTCTCACCCTATTCTCTACATAGTGTACTACTTTTGACCAGGCCCTTAACACCAGCAGCCCTTCTGTGAGGCGGCGGGCCCGTCTGTGATGCCCTCCTCCTCCTCCAGGGCGGCAAGGTTGAGCTCATCTGTGACCGACGCCCTCAGGAGGTCCAGGTCCTTCTTATTGGCCGACAGGACCTGCTCAGCCAATCGCGTGAAGGACTGGGTGAAATACAGGAAAGTGTTTTGCAAGGCCGATCATTAATTGAACTGTTAGTGCAAATATATATATATATATATTACTGTATATATCACCATATATATGTCACTGTATATAATCACTGTATACAGAGCATTCAGAAAGTTTTTGGACCCCTTGACTTATTCTAAAATGGATAAAATCGTTTTCCCCCCCTCATCAATCTACAAAAAATACCCCATAATGACAGCACAATACCCCATAATGACAGCACAATACCCCATAATGACATCACAATACCCCATAATGACAGCACGATACCCCATAATGACATCACAATACCCCATAATGACAGCACAATACCCCATAATGACATCACAATACCCCATAATGACAAAGATAAAACAGGTTTTTAGATTATAATTTTTTACTTAAGTATTCAGACCCTTTTCTCAGTACTTTGTTGAAGCATCTTTGGCAGCGATTAAAGCCTCGAGTCATCTTGGGTATGACGCTACAAGCTTGGCACACCTGTATTTGGAGAGTTTCTCCCATTCTTCTCTGCAGATGCTCTCAAGCTCTGTCAGGTTGGATGGGGAGCGTCACTGCACAGCTATGTTCAGGTCTCTCCAGAGATGTACGATCGGGTTCAAGTCCGGGCTCTGGCTGGGCCACTCAAGGACATTCAGAGACTTGTCCTGAAGTCACTCCTGCGTTATCTTGGCTGTGTGCTTAGGGTCGTTGTCCTGTTGGAAGGTGAACCTTCGCCCTAGTCTGAGGTACTGAATGCTCTGAAGCAGATTTTCATCAAGGATCTCTCTGTACTTTGCTCCGTTCATCTTTCCCTCGATCCTGACTAGTCTCCCAGTCTCTCCTGCTGAAAAACATCCCCACAGCATGATGCTGCCACCACCATGCTTCACCGTAGGGATGGTGCCAGATTTCCTCCAGGCGTGACACTTGGCATTCAGGCCAAAGAGTTCAATCTTGTTTCTCATGGTCTGAAAGTCCTTTAGGTGCCTTTTGGCAAACTCCAAGCAGGCTGTTATGTTCCGTTTACTGAGGAGTGGYTTCGGTCTGGCAACKACCATAAAGGCCTGATTGGTGGAGTGCTGCAAAGATGGTTGTCCTTCTGGAAGKTTCTCCCATCTCCACATAGGAACTCTGGAGCTCTTTCAGAGTGACCATCGGGTTCCTGGTCACCTCCCTGACCAAGGCCCTTCTCCCCTGATTGCTCAGTTTGGCYGGGCGGCCAGCTCTTGGAAGAGTCTTGGTGGTTCCAAACTTCTTCCATTTAAGAATGATGGAGGCCACTGTGTTCTTGGGGACCTTCAATGCTGCAGAAATGTTTTGGTACCCTTCCCCGGATATGTGCCTCGACACAATCCTGTCTCGGAGCTCTACGGACAATTCCTTCTTCCTTCGACCTCATGGCTTGGTTTTTGCTCTGACATGCACTGTCAACTAAGAGACCTTATATAGACATGTGTGTACCTTTCCAAATCATGCCCAATCAATTGAATTTACCACAGGTGGACTCCAATCAAGTTGTAGAAACATCTCAAGGATGATCAATGGAAACAGGATGCACCTGAGCTCAATTTTGAGTCTCATAGCAAAGGGTCTGAATACTTATGTAAATAAGGTATTCATGTTTTTTAAGTTTTAATACATTTGCAAAAATGTATGAAAACCTGTTTTCATCTTGTCATTATGGGGTATTGGGTGTAGAAAAAGAAAAGAAAAAGTAATTTAATTCATTTTAGAATAAGGCTGTAAAGTAACAAAATGTGGAAAAAGTCAAGAGGTCTGAATACTTTCCGAATGCACTGTATATATCACTGTATATGTCACTGTATATGTCACTGTATATATATCACTGTATATGTAACTGTATATATCACTGTATATGCCACTGTATATGTCACTGTATATGTCACGGTATATGTCACTGTATATATCAACTGTATATGTAACTGTTATATGTCGCTGGGTATTATTGTACGCTGTATATGTCACTGTATCACTGTATTATATTCACTGTATATGTCAACTGTATATGTCACTGTATTATTGCACTGTTACTATGTAACGTGTATTACTATATCACTGTATATGTCAACGTATATGTCCACTGTATATAGTGTCACGGTATATGTCCGTGTATATGTCACGGTATATGTCACGGTATATGTCATGTATATGTCACAGTATATGTCACTGTATGTCACTGTATATGTCACGTTATTGTCACTGTATATGTCACTGATGTCACATGTATGTCACTGTATGTCACTGTATATGTCACGTATATGTCACGGTATATGTCACGGTATTGTCACGGTATATGTCACGGTATATGTCACTGTATATGTCACTGTCGTTAATCCTTTTGTGTTGCACGTATAGTCACTGTAGTATGTCACTGTATATGTCACTGTATGTCACTGTATATGTCACAGTATATGTCACTGTATATGTCATACAGTATGTCAGCTGTATTCATGAGTTGCATGTTTCCTCACAATATTGTTTTTGAATGTTCGTTTTGGACTGATGTCCAACTGAGCTTTCTACTCACTGCATCTTTAATGAGCGCTGATGAAGATTCCATCCAAAGTGCATTACAGTGGCTTGGAAATACAATGACATTCAACAGGAGACTAATAATTAGTAGGAAAAGCTTTTGTCATCATTTTGATGTCGCCAGATTGACTTTAGATGCAGTATAACGTTAGCTAGCTAGCTAAGATTGAGGGGAGGTCACCGGATTTTAAATAGCTAATGTTAGCATTGCTAGCTATTTTTGATTAACTTTGCTAGCTAATGACAACATTGACATCTGTCTAAAGTAAATTTGACGACATGATAATGCTGACAAGTTGTTTCCTACTAAATATTTGACTACTTTAGCAATTTCATTGTATTTCCAGGCACCATAGTGTAATTTAGACTAAACAGTAGTTAAACTCAGTCATTTTGGACGGAGGTTATCACCACATTAGGGCACCACTATTGTGCCGCCGGTACAACCTATGAATATATATCACTTGGACTCTGGGAGATACAGAATAAAACGAAGTGACTAAGGATGAAATGTTGCTCCATTATATCGTCATCAGTAGTTCACATACCGATAGTCTGGCTGTGATGTTTGCCTTTGGTCCTGTGACAGACAGACAGACAGACAGACAGACCAGACCAGACCAGACCAGACCAGACAGGCAGCCAGCCGTACATTGTTTCTACGGGAGCTGTCAGCCACTCACCTCTGTTATGTTATGGTTGGTGAAGGCACTTGTCTCAAAGAAGTCCATCCCATAATCCTTGGCCAGCTTGTTGCCCTGTTCTGTAGCGACCTGCCTCTTCTCCTCCTCGTCTGACTTGTTCCCTATGAGGATCTTCTGGATGTTATCAGGAGCATACTGAGAGGTCAGTCTGCTGGGCTCTCCATTCTGCTGTCTGCTGACACGTCAGTCTGGCTGGCTCTCCAATGCTGCTGTCTGGCCTGACACTCAGTCGCTGGCTGGGCCTCCATGCCGCTGCTCCTGGCTCGTGCCTGCAAGTCATGGCTGGGCCTCTCCTGCTGCTGCTCTGGCCTGACATCAGTCTGGCTGGGCCCCCATGCGCTGTCTGGCCTGAACTGTCAGTCTGGCTGGGCCTCTCCATGCTGCTGGATCTGGCCTGACATCTGCGACTCTCGGCGGGCCTCTCCAATGCCGGGCTGTCTGCCTGACATGTCAGTCCTGGCTGGCCTTCCATGCGCTGTTGGCCTACACGTCATCTGGCTGGGCTTCATGCGCTGTCTGGCCTGAACATCAGTCCTGGCGGGCCTCTCATGCTGCTGTCTGGCTACACGTCAGTCTGGCTGGCTCTCATGCGCTGTCTGGCCTGAACACTTCAGTCTGGCTGGGCTCTCCATGCCGCTGTCTGGCCATAGATAATTGGAGCATACCACCTCTCTCCGATCTCTCAGTTTCCTCTCTGCTTATTAGCTATCCTCTGTCTGTCTGTCTGTCGGTCTGTCGTTCTTCGTCTGTCTGTTGCTGTCTGTCCTTCGTCTGTCGCGTCTGCTGCTGTCGTGTCTGTCTGTCGCTGTCCTGTCTGTCTGTCTGTCTGTCTGTCTGTCTGTCTGTCTTCCTCCCTCCCTCCCTCCTCCTCTCTCCCTCTCCCTCCTCCCTCCCTCCTCTTTCTCTGTGGTACAAGAGTGCCCATCTACACAGGTTAAAAAACTCTTCTCCTCCTCCCCTCCAGTATCTTTCACCCTGTGATCGATCGAGCTCTAAACTAAGTTCAGCTCACTGATCCTCACGCATTAGCTCTACATTTTCAAGGAGCATCAGTCGAACTGAAAAAGGCCTGATAATATGGATACTGAAACGGCTCGAGTATCTTGCTTTAAACTGTACGAATCTGCAGATAAAAAGGCACTTGAGAAGAATAAACAGCGGACTGCTTCGCCTTGCAGCCTGTCTTGCCTCACCGACCTTCCACACATTAAATAGGATGAATAATCAAGAGGTTTCCATATTCACAATATTGACTCTTCTCTTTGCGCAGGAGTCGATTTTAAAATGAAGACACTGGATGATCGACTGCATCAAAGTGAGGATACAGATAGTGGTAAGTAGGGAATGCATGCAGCCGAGCATTCTACTGAAGTATGCAAACATGGGAATCACCTTGAATATAGTGGATGTCCTGTTCAATGTGCAAGGATGTTCAGTCCTACCCCATGCTATTCTGTCAGGGAGTGTTACATGTCTTACTCCATGCTATTCTGTCAGGGAGTTCACGTCCTACCCCATGCTATCTGAGGAGTTCAGTCCTACCATGCTATTCTGTCAGGAGTTTCAGTCCTACCCATGCTATTCTGTCAGGATGTTCAGTCTACCCATGCTATTCTGTCAGGGATGTTCAGTCTACCCATGCTAATTCTGTCAGGGATGGTTCAGTCCTACCCCATAGCTAGTCCTCAGGATGTTTCAGACCCCTGCTATTCGTCAGGGATGTTCAGTACCTAGCCCATGCTATCTGGTAGGGATGTTAGTCTAGCCCATGCTATTCTGTCAGGGATGTTCATCTTGCCCCATGCTATTCTGTCAGGGATTGTTCAGTCTTCCCCATGCTATTCTGTCAGGGTGTTAGTCTTACCCATGCTATTCTGTCAGGGATGTTCAGTCGAGCCCCATGCTATGCTGTCAGGGATGTTCAGTCTAGCCCCATGCTATTCTGTCAGGGATTGTTCAGTCTAGCCCCATGCTATTTCGTCAGGGATGTTAGTCTAGCCCCATGCCTATTCTGAGGGATGTTCAGCTCTACCCCAATGCTATTCTGGTCAGGATGTTCAAGTCCCTACCATGCTATTCTGTCAGGGATTCGTCCTCCCCATGCTATTCTGTCAGGGATGTTAGTCTACCCCATGCTACTCTGTCAGGGATTCAGTCCTACCCAAGACTGTTGTTTCTCAGACTGGACACTAACCAGTCCCCCTGCCTGCAAGACTCTTACTCAAGATAAAAAAGAAAAATTGAACCACAAAGATCTCCCTTGGATTGAACATTGCCTATATGATCATATTCTCTTACCTGTTTGTCATTTTCTACAAGAGAGGGGTTTTGACATTTGATTTCTCCGGGACACAGCAGAAAGGAGAGAGATATCAGACATCACTAAGCATACTACAGACGAGCACAGGTAGATACGGCTACTCTGCTCAAATATTGTAGGTCAGTAGGTCAGATCAGGTGAGAACTTTACTTTACTCCAACTCTCTTCTTTAGTCTAATCCATCCTGGTCATAGCCTGGGAGAGGGTGCTCTCCTCTAACATGCCATTGCACTTGTTAGCAAAGCTGCAGTTGTATACGTCAAATATGATACTGTAGTTTATGGATTGGTAGCACAGTTTCTTGGTGCTAGTTTCCTCTGTCACTTCACTCACCCTTAACACGTGGATTCTGAACTACGCGTGGTGTTGCTGTGACAACCATAACTGAATTAGCTGACATGATTTTAAATTTTCTCCCCTCATCTCCTTACGCCTCTCCCTCTTCCCTTCCTGCTCATCTCCTACCCTCTCCTCCTTCCTCCCCCACCCTACCCTCCTCTTCCCTCATCCCTCATCATCTACCTAGCCTCTCCTCTCTCTCTCCCTCATCTCCTACCCTCTCCTCATCCTCACTTACCCTGTTCTTTCCTCTTCCTCCCTCATCTCCTACTCTCTCTTCCCTCTCATCTTCCGTGACCTCTACCCTCTCTCTTCTCTCCTCATTCTACCCCTCCTCATTCTCCTACCCTCTTTCCTCTCCCCCCCATCCTAACCTCTCCTCTTCCTCTCTCTCACCCTCCTCTCTCCCCTCCCTCATGCTACCCTCTCCTTCCTCTTCCTATCTCCTACCCTCTCCTCTTCTCCATTAATCCTCCCTCTCCTCTCCTCTTCCCTTATCTCCTACCCTCTCCTCTCCTCTTCTTCCTCATCTCCTACCCTCTCCTCTCTCTTCCTCATCGCTACCCTCCTCTTCCCTCCCTTATCTCCACCTCTCTCTCTCTTCCTTATCTCCTACCCTCTCTCTCCTTTCTCTTCCTTATCTCTACCTCTCCTCTTCCTCTGCCTTCCCTACCCTACCTCTCTCTCCTTCCTCATCTCCTCTCCCTCTATTCGCTACCCCTCACTCCTCCTTCATTCCACTCCTCTTCCCTCAGTTCTGCTACCCCCTCTTCTCCCCTATCTCCAACTCGTCTTCGTACGCTCTCTTCAGGCGAATCCTGCGTTCCATCACAGTGAGCATCAGCAAGTCATGAAGTGGGTCCAGCGATGTGGACGAGGTAAGATCAAGGGAACAAGGGTTAGAGGTCAGGCAACCTTTTTTTTATTGCGGCAGCAGGGTGCTTTGTCAAATCAGACTGAATGACCCTCCTCCTCTCCCTCCCTCCCTCCTCCTCCTCCTCCTCGCTCCTCCCTCCCTCTCAGTATAAGCTCCTGATAACATCCAGAAGATCCTCATAGGGACAAGTCAGACGAGGAGAAGAGGCAGGTCGCTACAGAACAGGGCAAGCTGCCAGCCGGATTATGGGATGGACTTCTTTGGACAAGTGCCTTCACCAACCATAACATACCAGAGGTGAGTGGCTGACAGCTCCCGTAGAAACAAGTACGGCTGGCTGCCTGTCTGGTCTGGTCGTGGTCTGGTCTGTCTGTCCTGTCCTGTCTGTCTGTCACAGGACCAAAGGCAAACATACAAGCCAGACTATCGGTATGTGAACTACTGATGACGATATAATGGAGCAACATTTCATCCTTAGTCACTTCGTTTTATCTGTATCTCCAGAGTCAAGTGATATATATCATAGTTGTACCGGCGGACAATGTGGTGCCCAATGTGGTGATAACCTCCGTCCAAAATGACTGAGTTTAACTACTGTTTAGTAAATTACACTATGGTGCCTGGAATACAATGAAATTGCTAAAGTAGTCAAATATTTAGTAGGAAACAAACTTGTCAGCTATATCATGTCGTCAAAGTTACTTTAGACAGATGTCAATGTTGTCATTAGCTAGCAAAGTTAATCAAAAATAGCTAGCAATGCTAACATTAGCTATTTAAAATCCGGTGACCTCCCTCAATCTTAGCTAGCTGCTAACGTTATACTGCATTAAAGTCAATCTGGCGACATCACAAAATGATGACAAAGCCTTTTCCTACTAATTATAGTCTCCTGTTGAAATGTCATTGTATTTCCAAGCCACTGTAATGCACTTTGGATGGAATCTTCATCAGCGGGTCATTAAAGATGCAGTGAGTAGAAAGCTCAGTTGCGACATCAGTCCAAAACGAACATTCAAAACAATATTGTGAGGAAACATGCAACTCATGAATACAGTGACATACTGTGACATATACAGTGACATATACTGTGACATATACAGTGACATACAGTGACATATACAGTGACATTACATGAATACAGTGACATATACAGTGACATACGTGACAATACGCGGTGGACATATACCGTGACATATACCGTGAATATACTGTGACATATACAGTGACATACAGTGACAGATGTGACATAGCAGTGACATATACAGTGACATATACTGTGACATATACAGTGCATACAGTGAATATACTGTGGCATATACAGTACATACGTGACATATACCGTGACATATACCGTGACATATACCGTGACATATATCATGCATATACAGTTACATAACGTGATATAAATACAGTTACATATACAGTGGCATATACAGTGATATATACAGTTACATATACATGATATATATCAGTTACATATACAGTGACATATACATGACATATACAGTGGCATATACTAGTGATATATACAGTTAATATAAGTGATATAATACAGTGACATATACGTGCATATAAGTGACATATAAACAGTGGCATATACAGTGAATATACAGTTACATATACAGTGATATATATACAGTGAAATATACAGTGACATATACAGTGATATATACAGTGCATCGGAAAGTATTCAGACCTCTTGACTTTCCACATTTTGTAACTTTAACAGCCTTATTTAAAATGAATAAATTACTTTCTTTCTTTTCTACACCAACTACCCATAATGACAAGATGAAACAGGTTTTCAACATTTTGCAAATGTATTAAAACTTAAAAACATGATAGCCTATTAATATAGTATTCGACCTTTTGCTATAGACTCAAAATTGAGCTCAAGGTGCATCCTGTTTCCATTGATCATCCTTGAGATGTTTCTACAACTTGATTGGAGTCCACCCTGTGGTAAATTCAATTGATTGGGCATGATTTTGAAAGGTACACACATGTCTTATAAGGTTCTCTTAGTGACAGTGCATGTAGAGCAAAAACCAACCATGAGTCGAGGAAGAGGAATTGTTCCGTAGTATGCTCCGAGACAGGATGTGTCGAGCACAATATCCGGGGAAGGGGTACCAAAACATTTCTGCAGCATTGAAGGTCCCCAAGAACACAGTGGCCTCTATTCTTAAATGGAAGAAGTTTGGAACCACCAGGATCTTCAAGAGTGGTCGCCAGTCCAAACTGAGCAATCAGGGAGAAGGGCTTGGCATGAGGTGACCAGAACCCGATGTCACTCTGAAAGAGCCTCAGAGTTCTAATGTGTGAGATGAGAACTTCAGAAGGACCCATCTGCAAACACCCAAATAGGCTTATTGGTAGTGCCAGACGATAACCACTCCTCAGTAAACGGAACATAAAGCTGTTGATTGCTTCCAAAAGGCACTAAAGGATTTCAAGCCCATGAGAAACGAAGATTGGAACTCTTGGCCTGAATGCAATGGACGCTGGAGGAATCTGGCACTTCCTACGGTAAGCATGGTGTGGCAGCACATGCGTGGGGATGTTGTTTCAGCAGGAGAGACGGGAGACTAGTTCAGATAGGAAAGATGACGGAGCAAAGTAACAGAGGAGCATCTTGATGAAAACTGCTTCAGACATCAGTACCTCAGCCTAGGGGAAGGTTCACCTCCAACGGACAGACACTCAGACAAGCAAGATAACCAGGAGTGACTGTCAGGAAAGTCTATGAATGGTCTTAGTGGCCCAGCCAAGCCGGATTGAACCGCATCGTACATCTGGAGAGACTGAACAGTAGCTGTGCATGTGACGCTCCCTCCATCCAAACTGACAGAGCTTGGAGAGCATGCTGCAGAGAAAGGGAGAATATTCCCAAATAACGGTTGCAAAGCTTGTAGCTCCATACCCAGAGATCGAGGTTTAATCGCTGCAAAGAATATCTCACCAAAGTATTAGAAAGGTCGGAAATACTTAAGTACAAAAATTATAATCTAAATAACCTGTGTTAATTTTGTCATATGGGGTATGGATGTCATTATGGGGATTATGTCATATGGGGTAATTGGCGCATTATGGGTAGGTTGATGTCATTATGGGGTATCGTGTGTCATTATGGGTAATTGTGATGTCATTATCGGGGTATTGTGTGTCATTATGGGGTATTGTGCTGTCAGTTATGGGGTATTTTTGTAGATTATAGGGG
>NW_019942798.1:22161-46176 GCF_002910315.2 Salvelinus sp. IW2-2015 | reverse complement strand
TCCCCCCTCCTCCCTCGTTCCTCCCTCCCTCCTCCCCTCCCTCCCTTCTGTGTCAGGCCAGACAGCGGCATGGAGAGGCCCAGCGAGACTGACGTGTCAGGCCAGACAGCGGCATGGAGAGGCCCAGCCAGACTGACGTGGCCCAGCGAGACTGACGTGTCAGGCCAGACAGCGGCATTGGAGAGGCCCAGCCAGACTGACATGTCAGGCCAGACAGCGGAATTGGAGAGGCCCAGCGAGACTGACGTGTCAGACCAATCAGCGCACTGAGTTACTGTATATAAGAGCCATTGTAGGCCGTCATTGTAAATAAGAATTTGTTCTTAACTGAGGTTAAATAAATKAAATACATAAATAAAATACTATGGAGGTAAACAGACTGTCGGGTATACTGTATATTATACTATACAGTACTATACCTGTTTTTGTATACTACTAGATGAATACTATGGAGGTAAACATACATGGCATTTAAACAACACAACAATCCCACTGAAACCAATAACCAGCTCTAACCGATGAATCCAACCCCCTCTGCAGCTAAAAGTCTCAAACCATTACTCAGTATGTTGGGCTCCACTCTACTCCACTGTAGGGTAAACTGTGGCAAATCAATACTCAGTGCCTCAGATTCTCAGACTTAAACACTGAGAGAGACGTGCGTCATCTGTGTTTTTCTTCAGTTATATTCCTCTACTGAGCCTGAGCAGGCCCTCCCATGAGAATGAGCAGCGTAGATTACAGAAATACTGCTTTTGAACTGTAGTGTGTTCTCTTGGTGAGGGCCTTGGCACTTCAACCCATCTGTAGAGCCTGTAGACACACTGTCAGACCCTCAGACTTAACCAGTGACATGCCCTTTAACCCATCTGTAGAGCCTGTAGACACACTGTCAGACCCTCAGACTTAACCAGTGACATGCCCTTTAACCCATCTGTAGAGCCTGTGGCTGATATACTACAGTATTTACCTTGTGTGTTGACTGAGCCCTCTGACTGGGCCCTCTGACTGGGCCCTCTGATCCTCTGATAGATGTGACATACTGGTTTTATACTTCTGTGTGTTCATTTGAAACAAGCCTTATTTCGGCACGCATATCTCATCTAAAATACTATCGACGACGAGAGGCACTCTCAGAGGCCTACTTTTCAAACTGCCATTCAAACTGCCGCTTGATACAATCTCAGACACTCATCTCATCTAAAACACCATAGACATGCTCTCACAGTCCTGGGCCAAGACTGGAGTTCACTCCACTTCAGTGAGAGACGGAGCGACTGAGAGGCCTTTGAAAACAGTGAAGCGGCCTGCTGTCTGACTAGGACTGTGTGACTACTAGAGAGTAAAGGCGTAGACACACTAGGTTTGGTTTGCTCCTAGCAGATCTCGGCTTGGCAAAACTAACATCTGTGCCTTACATACTCCCTTAAAAGACATTCGGGCTACCGAACTTCGACCATCCTCAAAAAAAAATGTTTTTAAATGCTTGCCCTAACACTGCCGAACACCAAAACGAACAAAAACGTAACAAAATGTTGTCATAATATATGCGCAAACTGTTTCGACTGGGAAGCATACGGTAAGCTTAAGGAGGGAGGGAGTATGCAGACAGTGGCACAGTGAAAGGCCATCCACATCACAGTCACTGGCCTGCTTTGCCTGGGGCTGGGAAGCGTCTCCCTCTCCCTTTCTAGGATGCTTCTCTCCAAGCATCTCTCTCTCTTCTCCTCCCTCTTTCTATTCTTATCGATCCACCCCTTGAATCTCTCTTCTCCTCCCTCTTTCTATTCTTATCGATCCACCCCTTGAATCTCTCTTCTCCTCCCTCTTTCTATTCTTATCGATCCACCCCTTGAATCTCTCTCTCTTTCCTACCCTCTTTCTATTCTTATCGATCCACCCCTTGAATCTCTCCCTCTCTCCTACCCTCTCGCTATGTGTCTCGTTCTCCCGATCTTTCTCTATCCCTCTTTTCTATGCCTTTTGCTTCTGTCCTAGAGGCATCCATGCGTTCAGTGATTTGGGAGTGAGTGAAGTCCAGCTTCAAAGTAAATGTAGCTTCTACGGACGTCATCTAAATGAATGGGAAGTCTTGGCCCAGCTATCTTTTWATTTTTTATTATTTTTTTKGGGGGGGGAGGGGTAGATCAGATATTATATTGCAGATAGAGTGTAGCTTCCATCAATGTAATTGTCTGCATCATTTCCAATCCCCCATATATTTTTGGGTAAATATATAAGTTTTGAATCCGGCATTGTTTTGCGTATCAGTTCATAAACCATGTGCCATGGAATCGGTACATCGAAGTTCCTTACATTTTCCCCCTTCCACTTGCATCTTTCATTGTTACAATAATGCTGCAATCGTTGGTTGTAATTGTGGATAGATCAGACATTTCCATATATTTTTGTTAGCTGCATGTGTGACATAACTCCACCAGTCCTATTTATGATATCATTTACAAAGATTTCTTTCTTTTTTTTATTGCATTTAAAAAATAAAATAAATGTATATTTGAGTTTAACCATAATATTGGTTGTATTATTTGTTCTGTCTTTTCTGGTGGATTCAACTGAAATTGCAACCAGTTTTCTATGGCTTGTTTTAAAAATAGCGATATTTTTKWGATTATTTCATTTTCAAATAATGGAAAGTGTGAGGTTGTAATCTGAATAAAGGGAAAAAGGCCATTATTGAACATGGGGTGAGACATTCTTAATAATCTGCATGAGGAGCAGTTCTGATTTAAACTTTTGTATGACTGAAGCCTTTAGTGAGAGGTCTAATGCTTTAATATTTAATCATTTCTGCCCTCCGAATTCATATTCATTATATAAATAGGTCTGTTTAATTTAGACTTGCTTGCCGTTCCAAATARAATGGAATTGGCCCACCTATTTTAGCAAAGTACAGACCTCAAGGAAATGAAGGAATACCTCAAAGCAATGTAATTCTCAAACACACGGTATAAAAAAGCTTCTTACAATCATATACACTCACAGAGTAGGTTTATGTGAGAGTGGCCTTAAGGTACTGTAGCTTGGTCCGAGAAATGTTTGTAATAACATGTCAACTCCTTGCCATGCCAAACTTGGCAAGGAGTGGCATGATGGTACAAACAGACTGGTACCCAGGCTAGCCTAAAGGTTGACTTGTCGTCCAAGGAGTCTGAAAGATGAAACAGTCAAAGAGCCGGCGAGCCGGTGACCATCGTTGTCTTTCTTTCTTTTCCATTTACCCCTTTTTCTCCTAAATCGCTGCACTCCCCAACGGACTCGGGAGAGGCGAAGGTCGAGAGTCACGTGTCCTACGAAACACGACCCAGCCAAGCCGCACTGCTTCTTGACACACTGCTCGCTTAACCCCGGAAGCCAGCCGACACCAATGTGTCAAAGGAAACACCATCCAACTGGCGACCGGAGTCAGCTTGCAGGCGCCCGGCCCGCCACAAGGAGTTGCTTGATCGCGATGGGACAAGGAAATTCCGTCCGGCAAACCCTCCCCTAACCCGGACAACGCAGGGTCAATTGTGCCTCCTCATGGCTCTCCCAGTCTGRGATCGAACCCGGGGCTGGAGTGACACTGCGACGCAGAACCATCAGACCTATTAAGTGTTAACAGCAGCCTATATTTACCCAGTAGCCTATAGTTGTATCAAAGTATATGTACACCTAAGTTCATTGTTTCGCAACAGTTTAATTCAACACACTGACAACAGTGATGCTACTTAGCGTAGTTATTAGCTAACCGTTTTTCTATGAATGGATAAGTATCTGTGCCCACTACCGTGTCCAGGGCATCTCCCTACTGTAGCTATCCCATAATGAGCAGCACTTAACCCTTACAGTGAGGGGGGCTGATGGTGGGTGACGGGCCAGGGACATAGTAGCTGTGGTTCAGTGCTGTAAGGAGGAGAGCAGCTTACTGAGCCAGGGGTAGACGCACGCACACAGACCTCCCACTATCCCCCACAGACCTCCCACTATCCCCCACAGACCTCCCACTAATCCCCCGACCACTATCCCTCACACTCATAGTCCAACAGGACCTCCCATATCCTCACAGACCTCCCACTATCCCTCACAGACTCCCACTATCCCCCACAGACCTCCCAACAGTCCCCACAGACACTCACCCTCATCCTCACTAGACCTCCATATCTCCACAGCCCCCACTATCCCTCACAGACCTCCAACTACGGTACCGCACAGACCTCGCCACTATCCCTCAAGACTCCCACTATCCCTCATCAGACCTCTCACTACCACGCTCCTCCCAACAGACCTCCCTATCTCAGCCCCCAACCCAAGACCTCCCAGCTATCCCCACAGACCTCCCACATCCCCACAGACTCCACTATCCCCAAGACTCCACTACGCTCAAGACCTTCACTATCCCTCAACACCTCAATACACCCCTAACCCAGACTCCATCTACCACTATCCCTCGCTCCCACATTCAGACCTCCCACTATCCCTCCACAGACCTCTACCCACTTCCCCTCACAGAGACCTCCACTATCCCACATGAACGCTCTCCACTATCCCTCAACAAGACCCCCCTACTCCCACTATCCCCTCACCGACCTCCCCATAATCCCCACAGACGTCCCACTACCCCACACAGACTCCCACTATCCGCCACAGACCTCGCCACTATCCCCACAGACCTCCCACTTCGCACAGACCCTCACTAATCCCTCACAAGACCCCTCCCCACGCCCCACTATAACCACATTCACGACTACCCTCTCACAACCGCCCACTATCCCCCACAGAACCTCCCACATCTCCACTCCCTCAAGACCTGCCACTATCCCCCACTAGCTTCCCACTATCCCCCACAGACCTCCCACTATCCCCTCACAGACCTCCCATTATCCCCTCCACAGACTCCCACTATCCCCACAGACCTCCCACTATCCTCACAATCCCATACCCCCACTATCGCCTCGCCAGACCCCGTCCACTAGGCCCACAGCAACCGTCCCACTGTATCCCCCACAGACGCTCCCACTAATCCCACAGACGTCCACTATCCCCCACAGACCTCTCATATCCCCACAGAAACCCTCCACTATCCCCCACAGCACCCTTCCGCACTATGCCCCACAGACCTCCCACTATCCCCCACATCGTGACGCTCTCACTATTACGCAACAGACCTCCAGCTATCCCCCACAGACCTCCCACTATCCCAACAGACCTCCCACTATCCCCCACAGACCTCCCACTATCCCTCACAGACCTCCCACTATCCCCCACAGACCTCCCACTATCCCCCACAGACCTCCCACTATCCCTCACAGATCTCCCATAGACCTCCCACTATCCAATATAAAACCAATATAAAACCAATATAAAACTCTGAGGCCTAGCCAACCTATCTGTTGTGGATGGAGACATACTGTTTCTGTCAGGATGTGGAAACCCAGGGAAGAATGTTATTGACCCATCAATAAGTCAAGCATTGACCTATTAATCACTGTCTCTAACCTTTACTGTGTGTGTGTGTGTGTGTGTGTGTGTGTGTGTGTGTGTGTGTGTGTGTGTGTGTGTGTGTGTCTGAGACATCTCCCTAACTGACTGCAGGCATTATTATGACTGTAGACTCCCATCTATAGAGCCCTGTCTGTGTGTTTCTGAGATGATACCATGATGAAGACAGCTTGATGAAGACAGCTTGTTGAAGACAGCTTGTTGAAGACAGCTTGATGAAGACAGCTTGATGAAGACAGCTAGTTGAAGACAGCTTGATGAAGACAGCTTGATGAAGACAGCTAGTTGAAGACAGCTTGTTGAAGACAGCTTGATGAAGACAGCTTGATGAAGACAGCTTGTTGAAGACAGCTTGATGAAGACAGCTTGTTGAAGACAGCTTGATGAAGACAGCTTGATGACGACAGCTTGTTGAATACAGCTTGATGAAGACAGCTTGTTGAAGACAGCTTGATGAAGACAGCTTGATGTCAAAAAGCATCACTACTAGAGTAAGGCTGTCAAACAGAGGGTCCAATCTGGCTCAAAGGTGGTTTGAGTAAACAAAATATATATGCACACACACACTTTTTAAATATTTTATTTSAATAMACCAATCAAATGTACATTTAAAAAAGGATACAAACAATTCCAAATGTCCCTGAACACTCAAGGGTAAAGGAAGCTCCTCCTTCTGCCCATGACATCTGAAACAGAGCAGTACTTCCTTCTCTAAACAGCTATTCCTCCTCCACCAAACTTTACAGTTGGCACTATGCATTGGGGCAGGTAGAGTTGTCCTGGCATCCGCCAAACCCAGATTAGTCCGTCGGACTGCCAGATGGTGAAGCCATCCAGAGAACGTGTTTCCATTGCTCCAGAGTCGAATGGCGGCGAGCTTTACACCACTCCAGCCAACGCTTGGCATTGCGCATGGTGATTTTAGACTTGTGTGTGGCTGCTCGGCCATGGAAACCCATTTCATGAAGCTCCCGACGAACAGTTCTTGTGCTGACGTTGCTTCCAGAGGCCGTTTGGAACCTCTGTCGTGGGTGTTGCAATCGAGGAAGCTACGCGCTTCAGCACTTTGTTGGTCCCGTTCTGTGAGCTTGTGGTGGCCTACCATTTGCAGCTGAGCCGTGTTGCTCCCAGACGTTTTCCACTTCACAGTAACCAGACACTTACAGTTGACCGGAGCAGCTCTAGCAGGGTGGAAATTTGATGAACTGACTTGTTGGAACTGTGACTCCTATGACGGGTCGCTGAGCTGAGCTCTTCAGTAAAGCCATTCTACTGCCAATGTTTGTCCTATGGAGATTGCATAGCTGTGTGCTCGATTTTTATACATGTGCAGAAACGGGTGTGTGAGCTGAAATGGCCGAATCCACTCATTTAAAGGGGTGTTCACATACTTTTGTATATAATAGTGTACACTTAGCAGTCGTGGCCACAAAGTTTTGAGAATGACACAAATATAATTTCCACAAAGTCTGCTTCCTCAGTTTGTATGAGGCAATTTGCATATACTCCAGAATGTTATGAAGAGTGATCCGATGATATTTCAATTAATTGCTAAGTCCCTCTTTGCATGCAAATTAACTGAATCCCCAAAAAACATTTCACTGCAATTTCAGCCCTGCCACAAAAGGACCAGCTACAGTCATTGTCAGTGATTTTCTGTTAACACAGGTGTGAGTGTTGACGAGAACAAGGCTGGAAGATACTCTGCATGCTGATTGAGTTCGAATAACAGACTGGAAGCTTCAAAAAGGAGGGTGGTACTTGGAATCATTGTTCTTCCTCTGTCAAACATGGTTACCTGCAAGGAAACACTTGCCATCATCATTGTTTGCCACAAAAAGGGCTTCACAGGCAAGGATATTGCTGCCAGTAAGATTGCACCTAAATCAACCTTTATCGGATCATCAAGAACATCAAGGAGGAGCGGTTCAATTGTTGTGAAGAAGGCTTCAGGGCGCCCAAGAATGTCCAGCAAGCGCCAGGACCACGTCTCCTAAAGTTGATTAGCTGCGGGGCTCGGGGCACCACCAGTAATATGAGCTTGCTCCAGGAATAGCAGCAGGCAGGTGTGAGTGGCATCTGCACGCACAGTGAGGTGAAGACCTTTGGAGGATGGACTGGTGTCAAGAAGGGCAGCAAAAGAAGCCACTTCTCTCCAGGAACAATCATTCAGGGACAGACTGATATTCCTGCAAACGGTACAGGGATTTGGACTGCTGAGGATGTGGGGTATAGTCATTTTCTTCGTGATGAATCCCCTTTCCGATTGTTTGGGAAAAAAGCTTGTCCGGAGAAGACAAGGTGAGCGCTACCATCCAGTCCTGTGTCATTGCCAACAGTAAAGCATCCCTGAGACCATTCATGTGTGGGGTTTGCTTCTCAAGCCAAGGAGGGGGGCTCACTCACAATTTTTGCCTAAGAACACACCATGAATAAAGAGATGGTACAACAGCATCTCTCCGAGAGCAACTTCCCCAACCATCCAGGAACAGTTTGGTGGACAAACAATGCCTTTTCCAGCATGATGGAGCATCTTGCCATAAGGCAAAAGTGATAACTAAGTGGCTCGGGGGAACAAAACATAGAAATTTTGGGTCCATGGCCAGGAAACTCCCAGACCTTAATCCCATTGAGACCTTGTGGTCAATCCCTCAAGAGGCGGGTGGGACAAACAAACCCACAAATTTCTGACAAACTCCAAGCATTGATTATGCAAGAAATGGGGCCTGCCGATCAGTCAGGATGTCGCGCCAGAAGTTAATTGAAGAAGCATACCAGGGGCGGATTGCAGAGGTCTTGAAAAAGAAGGGTCAACACTGCAAATATTGACTCTTTGCATCAACTTCATGTAATTGTCAATAAAAGCTTTGACACTTATGAAATGCTTGTAATTATATTTCAGTATTCCATAGTAACATCTGACAAAATATTCTAATGACACTGAAGCAGCAAACTTTGTGAATAATAATTTGTGTCATTCTCAAACTTTTTGGCCACGACTGTACAGCTTTTTCAAGATCTTTGCACACTAATGAGATGCTATTGAGCCCACACTACTACACCTTGTCCTGAGCCAAGGGCTACATGCTTTTCTGGTAAGTTTTTGATTACAATACTGGGTTGGCTGAAAATATTTTATATGACATACATGATTTTTTGTTTGTTAACTAGTAATTAGTTAGCCTAGGAGCAAAGTGTGTTTTAAATCACCTTGTTTAACAATTTTCTGCTAGTTAGTTTTTTTGGCTACCATGTCGGGGTTTTTAGCTTGCTTTAGCGCTGCTAACTGAGGAGTGGTTAATTCACCGCTGTTTCCATAATAGGTTTCATTTAAAAAACATTTATCTTACCAAAGGGAGTTGTTTTTAATCAACTGCTTAAACTATTTTCTTGTACATGGAATTGTATTCGTTTTTTTAAATAAAAAAAATGGTCTTATTTTTAAAATGCCGACAGGCACTAACTGATGTGTGGAGACATTTCACTGGCTGCCTAATGTAGAAGGAAAAGCTGTGTAAATTTGCAAATACTGTGCCAAATCATATGTGAAGAATGCAACAAAGATGCAGAATCATCTGGCCAAGTGCATAAAGTTCCCTCAGCGCTCACAACAAGCAACCTCTGACAAAAGTCCCTCTACTTCTATTCATGGTGAAAATGATGAATCAGACACCTTATCGATAGCAACAGCTCATGGTTCTCCTGGAATCAGATGTTTGTTTGACTCAATGGAGGAACGTAGTCAGAGAAATGATGATGAATGTCTTGCTTGAGCTGTGTATGCAACTGGTTCACCTCTGATGCTCACAGGCAACGTGTATTGGAAGACATTTCTGAATGTTCTTCGGCCAGCATACACCCCTGCAACAAGACGTGCTTTATCTACTCATTTGCTGGATGCAGAGTTCAACAGAGTTCAAATGAAGGTCAAGCAAATCATAGAGAAAGCAGACTGTATTGCAATCATCTCTAATGGGTGGGCAAATGTTTGTGGGCAAGGAATAATTAACTACATCATCTCCACCCCTCAACCAGTATTGTACAAGAGCACAGACACAAAGGACAACAGASRCACTGGTCTCTACATTGCAGATGAGCTGATGGCAGTTAYCAAGGACCTTGGACCACAGAAGGTATTTGCAATGGTGACAGACAATGCTGCGAACATGAAAGCTGCTTGGTCTAAAGTGGAGGAGTCCTACCCACACATTGGATTTGCTGTTCATGCATTGAATCTGCTCCTCAAGGACATCATGACACTGAAAACAATGGATACATTCTACAAGAGAGCCAAGGAAATGGTTAGGTATGTGAAGGGTCATCAAGTTGTAGCAGCAATCTACCTCACCAAGCAAAGTGAGAAGAATAAGAGCACCACATTGAAGCTGCCCAGCAACACCCATTGGGTTGAGGTTGTCATCATGTTTGACAGTCTCCTGGCGGGAAGGAGTCTCTCCAAGAAATATCACAGTCTACCGATATGGACAGCCCCATCAAGGGGATCCTCCTGGATGATGTATTTTGGGAGAGAGTGGTAAGCAGCCTGAAACTCCTGAAACCTATAGCTGTAGCCATTGCCACTGATTGAGGGACAATTGCCATCCTGTCTGATGTTCAGACTCTGCTTGCAGATGTAAAGAGAAAAATCCTACAGCCTCTGCCCACTTCACTGTTGCTCAGCAGAGGAAACTGCAGTTCTGAAATACATCAAAAAGGTGAAGACTTCTCTGAAGCCCATACACCCACAGGTACATGTTGGACCCCAGTATGCTGGCAAGAGCATCCTGTCTGGTGCAGAGATCAACAAGGCCTATGGTGTCATCACTACCGTGTCTCGCCACCTTGGCCTGGATAGGGCAAGTTCTTGGCAGTCTGGCGAAGTACACTTCCAAGCAAGGGCTTTGGGATGGAGATGCAATATGGCAGTCGTGTCAACATATTTCATCAGCCACCTGGTGGAAGGGACTTTGTGGATCTGAGGCTCTTTCCCCTGTTGCCTCCATCATCCTCCAAATCCCACCAACATCAGCGCCTCAGAGTGCACTGGTCCTTGTTTGGGAACACACACACCAAAGCACGCAACAGGCTGACCAATAAAAGGGTGGAACAATTGATGGCCATCCGGGCAATTTTGAGTTTTTTTTGCCTGACAACGAGCCATCCTCAACAAGGTTGGAAAGTGACAGTGAAGATGAGGCCTCAGAGTCTGATGTTCAAGAGGTGGACATTGAGGAGGTCCGGGGGAAGACATGGAAGCCTGAGAGGAAGACAACCAAAGCTTTAGTTTCTAGACTATCATTTACAGAAGTATGTTGAAAACGTTTTTGGGAGATGCAATGGATCATTAGGGATCATTCAATATTCCCTTTCTTTAGTTGTTCACGAAATCATTCCATGTGAAGAGTCAACTAATTTAATTAAAGTTCAATTCGGTATCTAAATCGTTTTTTATTTCTATTGGAAGGATTTAATCATTTGCAATTATATCTACTTATGATAGGGTAAAAAGGTTTATGTTTCTGTCTCCATATGATATGGTAAATATATCCAATGCAAAAAACATCTACATTTAAATGGTATTAATAATAATTGCATATATTCCTGTATATTCCCGTTAATTCCCACAAAAGTTTCCACCTATGGATATTCCCCACAATGTGCAACCCTAAGTGGGCCTATCATTTGTTTTTCAACAGGACAATGACCAAAACACACCTCCAGGCTGTGTAAGGGCTATTTGACCAAGAAGAAGAAGTGATGCATCAGATGACCTGGCCCCACAATCACCTGACCTCAACCCAATTAGGATGGTTTGGGATGAGTTGGACCGCAGAGTGAAGGAAAAGCAGCCAACAAGTGCTCAGCATATGTGGGAACTCCTTCAAGACTGTTGGAAAAGCATTCCAGGTGACTATCATGAAGCTGGTTGAGAGAATGCCAAGAGTGTGCAAACCTATCATCAAGGCAAAGGGGGGCTACTTTGAAGAATCTCCAATATAAAATATATTTAGATTTGTTTAACACTTTTTTGGTTACTACATGATTCCATATGTGTTGTTTCATAGTTTTGATGTCTTCACTATTATTCTACAATGTAGAAAATGAGTCCCAGGAATTAAGAAAAACCCTTGAATGAGTAGGTGTGTCCAAACTTTTGACTGGTACTGTATATATATACACACAGTGCATTCGGAAAGTATTCAGACCCCTTCCCTTTTTCCACATTTTGTTACGTTACAGACTTATTCTAAAATRGATTACATTCTCATCAATCTACACATAATAGCCCATAATAACAAAGCAAAAACAGGTTTTTAGATTTTTTTTTTTATGTATTAAAAATAAAAAAACAAATACCTTATTTATATACTGTAAGTATTCAGACCTTTTACTTAGTACTTTGCTGAAGCACCTTTGGATGCGATTACAGCCTCGATTCGTCTTGGSTATGACGCTACAAGCTTGGCACAYCTGTATTTAGKGAGTTTCTCCCATTCTTCTCTGCAGATCCTCTCATGCTCTGTCAGGTTGGATGGGGAGCGTCGCTGCACAGCTATTTCCAGAGATGTTCGTTCGGTTTCAAGTCTCTGTACTTTGCTCCGTTTATCTTTCCATCGATCCTGACTAGTCAGAAGACGAGTGGGAAAACATTCCACAGGCCACAATCAACAGCCTGATCAACTTTATGCGAAGGAGATGTGTCCCTCTGCATGAGGCAAATGGTGGTCACACCAGATATTAACTGGTTACTCCACACCCCTACTTTTTTTTTTAAAGGTATCTGTGACCAACAAATGTATATCTGTTTTGCCAGTCATGTGAAATCMATAGATTAGGGCCTAAAGAATTTATTTAAATTGACTGATTTCCTTATATGAGGTTAAAATGCAGACTGTCAGCTTTAATTTGAGAGTTTAGAAATAACAGCACATTTTCTCCCCATTTTAGGGTACCAAAAGTATTGGGACCAATTCACTTATATGTGTATTGAAAGAAGTCAGAAGTTTTGTATTTGGTCCCATATTCATAGCACGCAATGACTTCATCATTCGACACCATTCTGTATACTTCTGGCCTCTCTTTGGACACTGTGTAAACTAACCTCCAGACGAGCTTCAATGCCATACAACTCGCCTTCCGTGGCCTCCAACTGCTCTTAAATGCAAGTAAAGCTAAATGCATGCTATTCAATCGATCACTGCCCGCACCTGCCTGCCCGTCCAGCATCACTACTCTGGACGGTTCTGACTTAGAATACGTGGACAACTACAAATACCTAGGTGTCTGGTTAGACTGTAAACTCTCCTTCCAGACTCACATTAAGCATCTTCAATCCAAAATTAAATCTAGCATCGGCTTCCTATTTCACAACAAAGCATCCTTCACTTATGCTGCCAAACATACCCTCGTAAAACTGACTATCCTACCGATCCTCGACTTCGGGCGATGTCATCTATAAAATAGCCTCCAACACTCTACTCAACAAACTGGATGCAGTCTATCACAGTGCCATCCGTTTTGTCACCAAAGCCCCATACACTACCCACCACTGCTACCTGTACGCTCTCGTTGGTTGGCCCTCTCGTCATACTCGTCGCCAAACCCACTGGCTACAGGTCATCTACAAGTCTCTGCTAGGTAAAGCCCCGCCTTTTCTCAGCTCACTGGTCACCATAGCAGCACCCACTCGTAGCACGCGCTCCAGCAGTATCAAATATGATATTTGACATCTGTAACTTTCTCAATCATCATTATTCTAGAAATTGGAACTTTCCCCAAATGTTTCCTTAATTATATTCTAGAATGGTTGATACTGTATGATGAACTCAAATTCAAGAACGATTTATCAACACATGAAAAGCTGGCAAGGGCAAACGCATTGAATTCCACTAATCCCTATTGTGTCCCTGTTTTGCAGTCAGATGTCCTTGTCTAGTAGACGCACATGCCTGTACAGTATTTCACACCCACTACTAGTTAAAGTCTCCTCTTCCCAATCAATGTGTTGAGGTGAGAGACCAGGGATGCCAGGCTATAGATGCACCCTTAATCCAACCAATGACTTCCTCTAATACTGCCTTCCTCTGCAGAGGGAGATGTGTAGATGCCTCCCAGGTGGCACCCTATTTAATACATTGTCAAAAGTAGTGTACTACATTCGGAATAGGGTGCCATTTGGGACACAATCAGTGATTTCTCTGCGATGGGAGGTGGAGTTCAATGGGCAGTCACTAACCACGTTTCCATCCATAGTTTTTATGGAGTAAAGTCATTCCTTATAATAAATAAATCACGGCAGCTGTGATGGAAACRGGAAGTTTCGGTACAATTTTATAAATGCCGACAGATCATTTGTATGTTTGACATGGTGGGATCTTTGTGTGTCTGTAAAATTAATTATGCGAGAAACGGCAGTGGAAACGCCTTTATGCGGGAAATAGTGATATAATAACCATCATATCGAAGTAAACTTAGAGTCTTGCGATGACATGGTGTGCGGTCCTCCCACTACRACTCGAGAACGCATGCAGTTTATTAGGCTACAGATTTTTTTTAATGATGATGAACTTCACAGGGTGGTGAAAGTGGACGGTGATGAGCTTGRTGCTCCTTTCCAATAAATGTTGAGGGTCTTATTCTGGTGACATGATGATCGATGCTTGAGATTGGTAAAGGGGGGAAGAAGGCTGCCCTGAGAGAGAGATTGGTAAAGGGGGGAAGAAGGCTGCCCTGAGAGAGAGATTGGTAAAGGGGGGAAGAAGGCTGCCCTGAGAGAGAGATTGGTAAAGGGGGGAAGACAGGCTGTCCTGAGAGGAACGATTGGTAAAGGGGGGGGGGGGGAGGGGAGAAGGTGTCCTGAGAGATAGATTGGTAAAGGGGGGAAGAAGGCTGCCCTGAGAGAGAGATTGGTAAAGGGGGGAAGAAGGCTGCCCTGAGAGAGAGATTGGTAAAGGGGGGGGAAGAAGGCTGCCCTGAGAGAGAGATTGGTAAAGGGGGGAAAAGGCTGCCCTGAGAGAGAGATTGGTAAAGGGGGGGAAGAAGGCTGCCTGAGAGAGAGATTGGTAAGGGGGGAAGAAGGCTGTCCTGAGAGAGAGATTTGGTAAAGGGGGGAAGAAGGCTGTCCTGAAGAGAGAGATTGGTAAAGGGGGAAGAAGGCTGTCCTGAGAGAGAGATTGGTAAAGGGGGAAGAAGGCTGTCCTGAGAGAGAGATTGGTAAAGGGGGAAGAAGGCTGTCCTGAGAGAGAGATTGGTAAAGGGGGGAAGAAGGCTGTCCTGAGAGAGAGATTGGTTAAAGGGGGGGAAAAGGTAGCCCTGAGAGAGAGATTGGTAAAGGGGGGGAAGAAGGCTGCCCTGAGAGAGATTGGTAAAGGGGAAGAAGGCCGTCCTGAGAGAGAATTGGTAAGGGGGGAAGAAGGCTGCCCTGAGAGAGAGATTGGTAAGGGGGGGGAGAAGGCTGCCGTTGAGAGAGAAGATCTGGTAAAGAGGGGGAAGAAGGCTGTCCTGAGAGAGAGATTGGTAAAGGGGGGAGAAGCTGCCTGAGAGAGAGATTGGTAAAGGGGGAAGAAGGCTTTCCTGAGAGAGAGATTGGTAAAGGGGGGGAAGAAGGCTGTCCTGAGAGAGAGATTTGGTAAAGGGGGGGAAGAAGGCCTGCCCTGAGAGAGAGAGATTGTTAAAGGGGGAGAAGGCTGCCTGAGAGAGAGATTGGTAAAGGGGGGGGAAGAAGGGCTGCCCTGAGAGAGAATTGGTTAAAGGGGGGAAGAAGGCTGTCCTGAGAGAGAGATTGGTAAAGGGGGAAGAGGCTGTCCTGAGAGAGAGATTGGTAAAGGGGGGAAGAAGGCTGCCCTGAGAGAGGATTGGTAAAGGGGGGAAGAAGGCTGCCTGAGAGAGAGATTGGTAAAGGGGAGAAAGGCTGTCCTGAGAGGAGATTGGTAAAAGGGGGAAGAAAGGCTGTCCCTGAGAGAGAGATTGTAAAGGGGGAAGAAGGCTGGCCCTGAGAGAGAGATTGGTACGAAGGGGGGAAGAAGCTGTCCTGAAGAGAGATTTGGGTAAAGGGGGAGAAGGGCTGTTCTGAGAGAGAGAGATTGGTAAAGGGGGGAAGAAGGCTGTCCTGAGAGAGAGATTGGTAAAGGGGGGAAGAAGGCTGTCCGAGAGAAGATTGGTAACGGGAGGAAGAAGGCTGCCCTGAAAGAGAATTGGTAAAGGGGGGAAGAAGGCTGCCCTGAGAGAGAGATTGGTAAGGGGGGGAAGAAAGGCTGTCCTGAGGAGAGCATTGGTAAAGGGGGGAAGAACGGCTGTTCCTGAGAGAGTAGATTGGTAAAGGGGAAGAAGGCTGCCTGAGAGAGAGATTGGTAAAAGGGGGAGGAAGGCTCGAGAAATTAGGAGGGCTTCCTGAGAGAGAGATTGGTAAAGGGGGAAGACAGGCTGCCCTGAGAGAGAGATTGGTAAAGGGGGGAAAGAGGCTGTCCTGAGAGCCGAGCGATTGGTAAAGGGGCGAAAGAAGGCTGTCCTGAGAGAGAGATTGGTAAAAGGGGGAAGAAGGCTGGTGAAGAGAGGGTAAGGGAGAGCTGTCCTGAGAGAGAGATTGGTAAAGGGGCGAGAAGGTCTGCCTGAAGAGGAGATTGGTAGAAGGGGGGAAAGAAAGGTGTCCTGAGAGAAGTAGATTGGTAAAAGGGGGGAAGGAGGCTTGTCGCTGAGAGAGAGATTGGTAAAGGGGAAGAAGGCTGTCCTTTTGAGAGAGAGATTGGCAAGGGGGAAGAGGCTTGTCCTGAGAGAGAGATTGGTAAAGGGGGAAGACAGGCTGTCCTGAGAGAGAGATTGGAAAGGGGGGGAAGAAGGCTGCCCTGAGAGAGAGAATTAGGGTAAAGGGGGGAAGAAGGCTGTCCTGAAGAGAAGATTGGTAAAGGGGGAAGAAGGCTGTCGTGAGAGAGAGATGGGTAAAGGGGGGAAGGTGCAAGAGAGAACTTGGTAAAGGGGGAAAGCTGCATGAGAGAGAGATTGGGTAAAGGGGGGAAGAAGGCTGTCCTGAAGAGAGATAGGTAAAGGGGGAGTCGAGAAGCAGGCTGCCCTGAGGAAGAGGCATTGGTAAAGGGGTGAAAGGTGGGTCCGTGGAGAAGAGATTGTAAAGGGGGGGAAGAAGGCTGTCCTGAGAGAGAAGATGCGTAAAGTGGGAAGAAGGCTGCCCTGAGAGAGATTGGTAAAGGGGGGAAGAAGCGGCTGCCTGGAGAGATGAGATTGGTAAGGGGGACAGAAGGCTGTCCTGAGAGAGAGATTGTAATTGGGGGGAAGAAGGCTGCCCTGACGAGAGAGATTGGGTAAAGGGGGGAAGAAGGCTGTCCTGAGAGAGAGATTGGTAAAGGGGGAAGAAGGCTGTCCTTGAGAGAGCAGATTTTGGTAAGGGGGGAAAGAAGGCTGCCTGAGGAGAGAGATTGGTAAAAGGGGGAAGAAGGCTGCCTGAAGAGAGAGATTGGTAGGGGGAAGAAGGCTGTCCTAGAGAGAGTTGGCTAAAGGGGGGAAGAAAGGCTGCCCTGAGAGAGAGATTGGTAAAAGGGGAAGCAAGGCTGCCTGGAGAGAGAGATTGGTAAAGGGGGGAAGAAGGCTGTTCCTGAGAGAGAGATTGGTAAAGGGGGGAAGAAGGCCTGCCTGAGAGGAGAGATTGGGTAAGGGGGGGAAGAAGGCTGTCCCTGAGAGAGAGATGGTAAAGGGGGGAAGAAAGGCTGTTCCTGAGAGAGAGATTGGTAAAGGGGGAAAAGGCTGCCTGAGAGAGAGATTGGTAAAGGGGGAGAAAGGCTGTCCTGAGAGAGAGATTGGTACAGGGGGAAAAGCTGCCTGAGCAGAGAGATGGTAAAGGGGGGAAGAAGGCTGTCTGAGAGAGAGATTGGTAAAGGGGGAAAGAAGGTGCCCTGAGAAGAGAGATTGGTCAGGGGGGAAGAAGGCGTTCCTGAGAGAGGATTGGTAAAGGGGGAAAAGGCTGCCGCTGAGAGAGGAGATTGGTAAAGGGGGGAAGACAGGCTGTCCTGAGAGAGAGATTGGTAAAGGGAGAAGAACAGGCTGTCCGAAGAGAGATTGGTAAAGGGGGAAGCAAAGTGCTTGCCCCTGAGAGAGAGATTGGTAAAGGGGAAGAAGGGCTGTCCTGAGAGAAGAGATTGGTAAAGGTGGGTGAAGAAGGGCTGCCCCTGAAGAGAGATGGAAGGGGGGCTTGCGACGAGAATGAAAGGGGGGAAAAGGCTGTCCCTGAGAGAGAGATTGGTAAAGGGAGGAAGGGCTGCCTGAGAGAGATTGGTAAGGGGAAGAAGGGCCTGTCCTGAGAGGAATTAGAAAGGGAGGGAATAGGAGGCTGTCCGAGAGAGAGATTTGGTAAAGGGAAGAAGGCGTCCTCGGAGAGAGATTGGTAAAGGGGGAGAGGCTGTCCTGGGAGAGACGAGATTGGTAAAGGGGGGAATGAAAGGCTGCCCTGAGAGAGAGATTGGTAAGAGGGAGAACGAAAAGCGTCTGAGCGATCGTAGACCATTAGGTAAAAATAAGGGGAAGAAAGAGCACTGTTCCTAAGACAACAGTGAAGATGTAGAGAGTATTAGGGTAAATAGGTGTGGACAAGAAGGTCTGACCCTGAGAGACCGAGATTGAAGTAAAGAGGGTCAGATAGGAAATGAAGGCCCTGTCCTGAAGAGAGATGGTAAATGGGGGAAGAAGGCTGCCGCTGAGAAGAGATTGGTAAAGGGGGGAAGAAGGCTGTCCTGAGAGAGAGATTGGTAAAGGGGGGAAGAAGGCTGTCCTGAGCGAGATAGGTTTTGGGCTCCTGAGTGGCGCAGTGGTTTAAGACACTGCATCTGAATGCAAGAGGTGTCACTGCAGTACCYGGTTCAAATCCATAGAGCAGTGCACAATTGGCCCGGTGTTGTCTGGGGTAGGCCGTCATTGTAAATAAGAATTTGTTCTTAACTGACTTGACTTGTTAAATAAAGGGGGGAAGAAAGCAGTCCTTATAGCGTATTTCACTGGCCTCAATAGGAAAGCAGTAGATTAAGTGATGTTGATGTACTGAATTCTAATGAGTGAAATTCAGTATGACAGTCCATATTAACTCTAGGGGCTGAGCCTGGTTGGTTGGGTCCATAGGCTACTGCTTTATTGTTTTCTCTATACAAGGTGGAAGAGGGGAAATTACACGATTTTCTGCTGTAAAGACTTGTATGTGTGGTAATATTAAGTTGAGATACTGTAATATAAAATGTTATGACAGCAACATTAAAGGGTATATACAGGATTATAACCACATAAAAAAGTTTCATTCCACTTTTGTTAATGTTGCAATTTTTCCAGTAGAGGAAGCACTATACCCAAAAAAGAGTTTGTGACAAATGTGTTCCAATTCTTTCTGACAGTTGCTAACATTTGACGTTAACATGTAGTCATGCATTTTGTTATTTTCCAAATGGAATATTGTGTTTCTAGTTTGCAGACAGCAACTATAGTAGTGTTCCATTTATCACAGGATCCAGGTAGGAACTGTGGCTCTTTTAATTACGCTACTGGACATCGTATGAACAGTTTTATCTTTTGCCAAGTAGATGCCCCCACAAGTGGTTATTTTAATTTGTCCTGCACTTAGATTAATTAAGCTATTTGTTATTTTAATCAAAGGTTAGAGCTGAATAACAATGCAAATATATAGTGCCTTGAAATAGAGAGTGCCACATAATTGTAATACAATAGGCTATTTGTAAATGAATAATAGCAAATTACTAACAACATTCTGAACAAAGGAAGTGTAGGCCGTACATAATAATATAATTTCAATAGGTTATAGCACCAGTAGCATATTCGATTATACTATTTAGCCTAGAGATAATCAGATCGTATTGGGTGCATTCTGATTTCCTCAAATAATGCATCAAAGAAGCGGTCTTACCGATTGTGGAGATGTGAGACGGGTGAAATTCGTTGTCCGTGAATCTGCATAATAAACATGTTTTCCCAACCCCCGAATCACCGAGCAGCAGGAGTCGGAAGAGCACATCATACTGCTTAGCCATAGCTTCTTAGAAATAAGAACAGCCAAGCCAGCTAACTCGGCAACGAATTACCAAACCCAACCCAGCTACAACCCAGCCCATATCTGCCCCAAACCCAACACACCTACACCCCAGCCCATGTCTGCCCAAAATGTAAAGTAGTCTTTTGATTTTCTTTCGAGAAACGGGGGAGCAAGCTCGAACCTCTCTTTTCTTTCTATCAAACCAGGAGCGGTCTCTTTTGGTAACAAAGAGTAGCTATATGAGAACGGACCAGATTCCTTCCATCCAGCCCTCTCCTCCTTTCTGATGGGCGCGGTGACGGGGATGCGCTCGGCAGCYTCCTATTTTCTCTCGATATCACCGTCAACGCACGAGTATGGGGTCAAATCCGGTTCAAAAGTCTAACGGGCACTAGATGGCGCGCGCGAGCAATATGAAACATTGCGTGAGCAAACACTGAAGCTGTGTTTGACTACCCATACTAACATACTGTATACTACATACTTAACGAATATATACTACATATTATTAGTATATTTTAGTATACTGTCAAGAAACAGTATCCTTTCAGTTGAGCTTACTAGCTCTTCACCTGTCTACCGGAAGTTGGTGCTGTTGCTATGCAACCTCTTGGTAGCTAGTTAGCGTAATAAATGACTAGTTAGGCATTTTACGAATTCGGGTGTGGAGTGCTAGAGTGCACTTGTAAATTCAGAGCAYCGTCAGATTGTCCTTTTGTAAATTCAGAGCATTGTCAGATTGTCCTTTTGTAAATTCAGAGCGTTTCGTGCACACTGGACGCTCGGGCCGGAGGAGTAGGGTTGATTTGAGTGTTCTGACCTTACAATGGCAGTCAAGCACCCAAGCTAACGTTGGCTAACTTGCTAGCTACTTCCAGACACAAATGAGACCACTCTCACCATTTTACTTGCCCTAGCAGAGCTGTTTAGGCAGTTTTCATGTTATCCAGAGCCTTGGTGTCAATTTAATAACGCTTTTTTGCCGAACGGGTGTTGAGCGCTCATAAATGAATTATTCTGYGCTCTGGTACACTCAGGCGAGATTGCTCTGAAATCGGAGTAGATACCCAGAGTGTCCGAATGTCCATTGAGAACATACAATGACTATACCATTTAGCTCAGCTAGGAATGACGGGAATAATCAAGTCAGTTAACGTTGGGTAGTTAGTTAGATAGCCTATAGTTAATATRCTGGCAAGTTTGATGTATAAGTAGCCAACTAACATTAGGTAGCTAGCTAACAAAATACCGGTACTGTCACGACTTCCCCCGAAGTCGGTCCCTCTCCTTGTTCGGGCGTTCGGTGGTCACTTCACTGGCTTTCTAGCCACCGCCGATCCACTTTTCATTTTCCATTTGTTCTGTCTTTGTCTTATCACACCTGACTTCACTCACCAATCACTTGTTTATTATTTAACCCTCTGTTCCCCATGTTGTATTTGTGAGTGATTGTTATTTGTTACATGGATGATTGTCAGGTGTTGCACTTTTGTTTTAGACCGTGGCACTTGTATGTATTATGTGCTGTCATTTGGTAACCGGTATTAAAGTGCGCGTGTTTATTATACTCCGCTCTCCTGCACTTGACTTCGCCTCACGTATACACGCATAAGGACATTTCTAAGTGACCCTAAACTTTTTAACGGTAGTGTACATATGAGATGAGTAAAGCAGTATGTAAACATTATTAAAGGGACCAGTGATTCCAAGTCTATGTATATAGGGCAGGGTGCAGGGTTGAGTAACCGGGTAGTAGCTGGGTAGTGATGGCTATTTAACAGTCTGATGGCCTTTTTCAGTCTCTCGGTCCCAGCTTTGATGCACCTGTACTGATTTTGCCTTCTGGATGGTAGCGGGGTGAACAGGCCGTGGCTCGGGTGGTTGATGATATTTTTGGCCTTCCTGTAGCATCGGCTGCTGTAGGTGTCCTGGAGGGCAGGCGGTGGGCCCCCAGTGATGAGTTGGGCAGACCTCACCACCCTCTGGAGAGCCCTGCGGTTGCAGGCAGTGCAGTTGCCGTACAAAGCGATGATACAGCCCGACAGGATATTCTGAATTGAGCATCTGTAAAAGTTTGTAAGGGTCTTAGGGACCAAGGCAAATTTCTTCAACCTCCTGAGGTTGAAGAGATGCTGTTGAGCCTTCTTCACCACGCTGTCTGTGTGGGTGGACCTTTTCAGATTGTCGGTGATGTGTACGCCGAGGAATGTGAAGCTTTTCACCTTCTCCACTGCGGTCCTATCGATGTGGATAGGGGTGTGCTCTCTCTGCTGTTTCCTGAAGTACACAATCATCTCCTTCGTTTTGTTGACGTTGAGGGAGAAGTTATATGCCTGGCACCTCTCCGGCGCCAAGGCCCTCACCTCCTCCCTGTAGGCTATTTCATCATCGTTGGTAATCAGGCCTACAACTGTTGTGTCTTCTGCAAACTTGATGATTGAGTTGGAGGCATGCGTGGCCACGCAGTCATGTGTGAACAGGGAGTACAGAAGGGGGCTGAGCACGCACCTTTGCGGGGCCCCTGTGTTGAGGATCAGCGAAGTGGATGTGTTTCCTACCTTCACCACATGGGGGCGGCCCGTCAGGAAGTCCAGGACCCAGTTGCACAGGGCGGGGTTCAGACCCAGGGCCCCGAGCCTATTGATGAGCTTGGAGGGTAATATGGTGCTGAAGGCTGAGCTATAGTCAATGAACAGCATTCTTACATAGGTATTCCTCTTGTCCAGATGGGGTAGGGCAGTGTTCAGTGCAATGGCGATTGCATCGTCTGTGGATCTATTGGGGCGGTACAAAAATTGAAGTGGGTCTAGGGTATCAGGTAAGGTAGAGGTGATATGATACTTAACTAGCCTCTCAAATCACTTTATGATGACTGAAGTGAGCGCTATGGGGCGATAGTCATTTAGTTCAGTTACCTTTGCTTTCTTGGGTATAGGAACAATGATGGACATCTTGAAGCAAGTGGGGGCAGCAGACTGGGATAGGGAAAGATTGAATACGTCCGTAAACACTCCAGCCAGCTGGTCTGCGCATGCTCTGAGGACATGGCTAGGGATGACGTCTGGGCCGGCAGCCTTGCGAGGATTAACACGTTTAAATGTCTTACTCACGGATAAGGAGAGCCCACAGTCCTTGGGAGCGGGCCGCGTCGGTGGCACTATGTTATCCTCAAAGCGGGCGAAGAAGGTGTTTAGCATGTCTGGGAGCAAGACGTCAGTATCTGCGACGTGGCTGGTTTTCCATTTGTAATCCGTGATTGTCTGTAGACCTTGYCACATACGTCTCGTGTCTAAGCCGTTGAGTTGCGAATCCACTTTGTCTCTGTACTGACGTTTTTCCTGTTAGATTGCCTTATGGAGGGACTAACTACACTGTTTGTATTCTGCCATATTCCCAGTCACCTTGCCATGGTTAAATGCAGTGGTTCGCACTTTCACTTTTGTCTGAATGCTGCCAACTATCCACGGTTCAACATCTGCTATACACTTCCTGATGAACTCAGTCACCGTGTTAGTGTATACATCAATGTTATTCTCAGAGACCAGCTGAAACATATCTCAGTCAGCATGATCAAAACAATCTTGAAGCATGGATTCCGATTGGTCAAAGCAGCATTGAATAGACCTTAGCACGGGTATTTCCTGTTTGAGTTTCTGCCTATAGGAAAGGCCAGAAACTCAAACAGGAAATAGGGAGGGCGGCGGAGGGCCTCCTAGGCATCCCGGAAGTTGGAGTAGCAGTGGTCGAGTGTTTTAGCAGCTCGAGTCCTACAGTAAATGTGTTGATAGAACTCCGGTAGCGTTTTCCTCAAATGTGCTATATAAAATTATAGTAATTGATTTTGGAGAGCAAACTGGAAAACTGGTTTGAGAGGGAGAAAAGACATCCGTGTGGGGACGCAGTGTATTTGAGTGCAGTAATTTCTGAGTTTTGACATGTAGTAAGTATTGTATTTCTTCAGGCGAACAACAAAATCTCTGCTCTCAAATTAATTTACTGCATGTGGAAATTCGAGCATCGCAAGCTCTCAAGTTAATTTTGGTTCACCACGCTGGCCTGCGCTGGTGGCACCTGTCCTCTGCTCGCTCAACCACTGTTCCTCTCTTGACTCAAGTGTTTGTTGTGCAATGATGTTTCATCTTGCTCGTGCGTGCCATCTCGCGCCCGTTCGACTTTTGAATCGGAATTGATGCCATACACGAGATGGGTGGAGATAAAGCAAACAAGATGGGTGGGGATAAAGCAAACAAGATGGGTGGAGATAAAGCAAACGAGATGGGTGGAGATAAAGCAAACAAGATGGGTGGAGATAAAGCAAACAAGATGGGTGGAGAAAAGCAAACAAGATGGTGGAGATAAAGCACAAACAAAGATGGGTGGAGATAAAGCAAAAAGAGTGGGTGGGGATAAAGCAAACAAGATGGGTGGGGATTAAGCAAACAAGATGGGTGGAGATCAAATACAGCAATAGAGAACAAGAT
>NW_019942798.1:12012-22136 GCF_002910315.2 Salvelinus sp. IW2-2015 | reverse complement strand
GCCATACACCGAGATGGGTGGAGATAAAGCAAACAAGCATGGGTGGGGATTAAGCAAACAAGATGGGTGGAGATAAAGCAAAACGAGATGGGTGAGATAAGAAAGATGGGTGGAGATAAAGCAAACAAGATGGTGGAGATAAAGCAAACAAGATGGGTGGGATAAGCAAACAAGATGGGTGGGGATAAAGCAACAAGATGGGTGGGATAAAGCAAACAAGATGGGTGGAGATAAAGCAAACAAGATGGGTGGAGATAAAGCAACAAAGATGGTGGGGATTAAAGCAAACAAGAGGGTGGAGATAAAGCAACAAGATGGGGGGGATAAAGAACAAGATGGGTGGGGATAAAGCAAACAAATGGGTGGGGATAAAGCAAAACAGATGGGTTGGAGATTAAAGCAAACAAGATGGGTGGGGATAAAGCAAACAAGATGGGGGAGATAAAGAAACAAGATGGGTGGGGATAAGCAAACAAGATGGGTGGAGCCACCAAGATTTAAAGCAAACAAGATGGGTGGAGATAAAGCAAACAAGATGGTGGGATAAGCAAACAAGGATGTCTGGGGATAAAGCAAACAAGCTATGGGTGGGATAAGCAAAACAAAGATGGGTGGAGATAAAGCAAAACAAAGATGGGGGCTGGAGATAAAGCAAAACAAGGATGGTGAGATAAAGCAAAACAAGATGGGTGGGGATAAAGCAAACAAGATGGGTGGTAGATAAAAGCAAACAAGATGGGTGGAGATAAAGACAAACAAAGATGGGTGGAGATAAAGCAAACCAGATGGGTTGGGGATAAAGCAAACAAGATGGGTGGGGATAAGCAAAACCAAGATGAGGGGAGATAATACAGCTAAAACAAGATGGGTGGAGATAAAGCAAACAAGATGGGCTGGAGATAAAGCAACGGAAGTGGTGGAGATAAAGCAAACGAGATGGGTGGAGATAAGCAAACAAAAGTACGTGGAATAAAGCAAACGAGATGGGTGGAGATAAAGCAAACAAGATTGGGTGGAGATAAAGCAAACAGATGGTGGGGATAAACGCACAACAAAGATGGTGGAGATTAAAGCAAACAAGAAGATGGGTGGGGATAAAGCAAACAAGATGGGTGGGGATAAAGCAAACAAGATGGGTGGGGATAAAGCAAACAAGATGGGTGGAGATAAAGCAAACGAGATGGGTGGAGATAAAGCAAACAAGATGGGTGGGGATAAAGCAAACAAGATGGGTGGAGATAAAGTGCGTGAGTAACAAGACATTACCCTAGTGAAGAAACGCATGAGGCCTATATTTTCTTGCCAGTAAACCACATCATGTAGGGTAATTGTGTAAAGTAGCCTACATAAAGTGAGCTAAATAAAATATAGGCTATAGCCAGGCCTCCCTATCCCTTTTATTCCTATTCAAATCAAATCAAATTGTAATAGTCACATGGGCTGAATACAACAGGTGTAGACCTTACAGTGAAATGCTTACTGATGAGCCCCTAGCCAACAATGCAGTTAAAAAATAAATATATATATATGTGTTTAAATATGAATAATAAGAAGAAATAAAAGTAACAAGTAATTAAAGAGCAGCAGTAAAATAAATATAGCGAGACTATATACAGGGGGGTACCGGTAAAGTCAATGTGCAGTGGCACCGGTTAGTCGAGGTAATTGAGGTAATATGTACATGTAGGAGAGTTATTAAAGTGACTATGCATCGATGATAACAACAGCAAGTAGCAGCGGTGTAAAAGGGGGGGGGGGCAATGTAAATTTGATTAGATGTTCAGGAGTCTTATGGCTTGGGGGTAGACGCTGTTTAGAAGCCTATTGGACCTAGACTTGGCGCTCTGGTACCGTTGCCGTGCRGTAGCAGAGAGAACAGTCTATAACGAGGGTGGCTGGAGTCTTTGACAATTTTTAGGGCCTTCCTCTGACACCGCCTGGTATAGATGTCCTGGATGGCAGGAAGCTTTGCCCCAGTGATGTACTGGGTCGTACGCACTACCCTCTGTAGTGCCTTGCGATTGGAGGCCGAGCAGTTGCCATACCAGGCAGTGATGGAAACAGTCAGGATGCTCTCGATGGTGCAGCTGTAGAACCTTTTGAGGATCTGAGGACCCATGCCAAATCTTTTCAGTCTCCTGACGGGGAATAGGTTAGGTACTGTCTTGGTGTGCTTGGACCATGTTAGTTTGTTGATGATGTAGACACCAAGGATCTCGAAGCTCTCAACCTGCTCCACTACAGCCACGTCGATGAGAATGGGAGCGTTCTCGGTCCTCTTTTTCCTGTCGTCCACATTCATCTCCTTTATCTTGATCACGTTGAGGGAGAGGTTGTTGTCCTGGCACCACATGGCTAGGTCTCTGACCTCCTCCCTATAGGCTGTCTCGTCGTTGTCGGTGATCAGGCCTACCACTGTTGTGTGGCAAATATCGGCAAACTTAATGATGGTGTTGGAGTCGTGCCTAGCTGTGCAGTCATGAGTGAACAGGGAGCACAGGAGGGGACTGAGCACGCACTCTTGAGGGGCCCCTGTGTTGAGGATCAGCGTGGCAGATGTGTTGTTACCTACCCTTACCACCTATTGGCGGCCTGTCAGGAAGTCCAGGATCCAGTTGCAGAGGGAGGTGTTTGGTCCCAAGGTCCTTAGYTTATTGATGAGCTTTGAGGGCACTATGGTGTTGAACGCTGAGCTGTAGTCAATGAACAGCATTCTCACATAAGTGTTCCTTTTGTCCAGGTGGGAAAAGGCAGTGTGGAGTGCAATAGAGATTGCATCATCTGTGGATCTATTAGGGCGGTATGCAAATTGGAGTGGGTCTAGGGTTTCTGGGATAATGGTGTTAATGTCAGCCATGACCAGCATTTCAAAGCACTTCATGGCTACAGACGTGAGTGCTACGGGTCGGTAGTCATTTGGTTACTTTAGTGTTTTTGGGAACGGTGACTGTGGTGGTCTGCTTAAAACATGTTGGCATTACAGACTTGGACAGACTGTCTGGCCCTGCGGTCTTGTGAATGTTGACCTGTTTAAAGGTCTTACTCACATCGGCTGTGGAGAGCGTTATCACACAGTCTTCCGGAACAGCTGGTGCTCTCATACATGTTTCAGTGTTATTTGCCTCGAAGCAGGCATAGAAGTAGTTCAGCTTGTCTGGTAGGCTCGTGTCACTGGGCAGCTCTTGGCTGTGCTTCTCTTTGTAGTCCGTAATGGTTTAAAAGCCCTTCCACATCTGACGAGCGTCAGAGCCGGTGTAGTACGATTCGATCTTAGTCCTGTATTGACGCTGTGCCTGTTTGATGGTTCGTCGGAGGGCATTGCGGGATTTCTTATAAGCTTCCGGGTTAGAGTCCGCAGCTTTAGCCTTTATCTCAGTGCGGAAGTTGCCTGTAATCCATGGCTTCTGGTCGGGGTATGTACGTACGATCACTGTGGGGACGATGAAACCAATGACTGATGTGGTGTACTCCTCAATGCCATCGGAGGGATCCCGGAACATATTCCAGTCTGTGCTAGCAAAACAGGCCTGCAGTTTAGCATCTGCTTCATCTGACCACTTTTTTATTGATCGAGTCACTGGTGCTTCCTGCTTTAATTTTTGCTTGTAAGCAGGAATCGGGAGGATAGAATTATGGTCAGATTTGCCAAATGGAGAGCTTTGTCTGCGTCTCTGTATGAGGAGTAAAGGTTTTTTTCCCTCCGGTTGCACATTTAACATGCTCGTCGAAATTTGGTAAGAACGATTTAAGTTTCCCTGCATTAAAGTCCCCGGCAACTAGGAGCGCCGTCTCTGGGTGAGCGTTTTCCTGTTTGCTCATTTCGTGCGGTTTTAGTGCCAGCCTATAATTGCGGATAATACATGTTGTTTTATGATGATGTGTCAACTAGTAATCAAGTGACAGTTTTATTACATTTCCAATTAAGTCAGGGTTGGATTGAGTTTAAAAAAATAATATGCATGCATTTTAGGATTCACTACAATGCACTATTATGACAACAAACGAAGATTTCAATTGTTCCATCCGACTTGCTGTATGCCTTAGGAAACCCCGCCTATTTTACAGGAAGTAACTGTCAAACTGGCGGTGCTCAATGACTGTGCTACATCTGTTGATAATCAGAGAAGTAGCTAGATAGGGGAAATAACGGTACACTTTTCAACAAACTCACATAAAACAATAATGGAAAGTGTACCCGCGCCGTTACGGTGCTTCGGCGAATGTCACGCCGCGGAGAAATACACCGATGACGAAGTGGAGACGGTGACTTCCGTAGAACAGGTGAATTAAGCCAGTTGACGGCCGGATTAGCCCCGTTAGCTGCTATGGCTAACAAACGTTGCTGTCTAGCTACACTGGAGGCAAGAAGTGATGATTTGCGTAATCATAAACAAGTGTTTTTTACGTGCTTTTAAATCACTTGCATTTTGTTACTATGTTGAGACATGCCAAGYTAAAATGTTTATTGTATTCTACTGCCATTTACTTTATGTTCGTGTTGTTAGTTTTTTTTACTATTTCCTATTGTTGGATTGTCGAGAATGAACATGCAAGTAACCCATTTCGTTGTACACCATGAGTATCTCGTACATACGGCTAACAAAGCTAGCTAGTATTAGCCGCAACTGTAATGTAATTGGCTCCATGGCTGGCTAGTTAGCTAAGATTGTTAATAGAACAGGATTAGTCGATACAAGGGGAGGATTGGCAATGCAGACGTCTTCTTAAATGCTATGAATAACTTTTCATTATGTCAAAATATACATTCGTATCAATTCTAAGGAGTGTTTATCAAAATATGCACATTTTTTGTTCTAGTCCAGCACTGACACGTGGGATTCAACTATTCAAGGGCTTGATGATTAGTTAAAGCTGTAAACAGTAGTACAAAACAGTAACAGAGCACCTCGCCACCCCCAGTTCGTTAAAAAGCTGAGGGATTGGGCTGGATAAATGTAGTCACTCTCAAATGTATACACAGAGCTATGGATGCAAGGATTGGGCATCCATGATATCAAAATGATAGTTTTAACCATGTTTTGAGACCATATAGTGTTTTATATTTTCTTTGTTTACAAACATTAGAGTAAAACACTGGTGTATGACAGTTGAACTAACTCATGAGGCATTTAGAAGTTATATTCTTCAAGAATCAATGGGTACATATCATTAATTTATAAGTCAAAAAATGGATGTAGCAAAGACTGATAATCCTTTTTAAATCAGTTCCTGTCAGTGCTTGTTTAGAACACAACTGAGCACCCTCTGGGGGAAGTGAGAGAAACTGCTCCAATGTTGTCATTCTGGATAATGACAATGTTCTGTATGGTCAAGAAATGACAGCCAATTATAGTGTTTTGCTGCCATCCATAATGTTTAAAAAAAGTAATTATAATAAGTAACTCGTGTGCATGCAGTCAGTTTCATTCTCATGCCTGGTTTAAAGCTCTCATTTTCGTTTTGATTTATATGTCTCACTCAAACATCTTATTTTATCCAGAGAAAAGTCGAATGCAGTATTCAAGAAGTAATCAGTGTTTACAAGCAGATACACAGCTTACCGCAGTAAGTAAATGTTCTACTTTGTTCTCTGCTTTTCAGCATGATCAGTCTTTGTTTTGTATGTGAGAATCTGTCATTGCTTTGAATCCTACTAGGCTATGCCCTTTACCTGAAACGTGACCACATATTACAAGACCAAGTTGTAGGCCTTTTTTTGTGTTAACATTTTGGGAATATAACGAAATACTGGGAGTAAGACGAATTCATACAAGTCAAAGTTATCTACAGGGTTAACGTTTCACTCTTCTGAACAAGTTATCTACAGGGTTGTTAAAGTTTCACCCTTCTGAACAAACTCTAGCCAGTAGATCCGACCTGCTTGCTTACAGCTGAACTAGGGTTGGACAGACTTCCTGTGTAGATTAAGACACGGCGGCGCCGGCGGAAGATATGACTCGGAAAACATACGCAGACTTCCTGTGTAGATTAAGACACGGCGGAGCCGGCGGGAGATGTGACTCGGAAAACATACGCAGACTTCCTGTGTAGATTAAGACACGGCGGAGCCGGCGGGAGATGTGACTCGGAAAACATACGTCAATCCAGGAATGAGAAATGCGTTGTACTCCGAATTGTCTTAATTTACACAGGAAGTCTGATCTGCTAAACAAACGAAAGCTCTGGAGCAGGGCGTGGTTGCGCTTTCACTGACTGACTGACTGACTGTCTGACTGGTGTGACTGAGTGTCTGACTGACGTGAGTCTCATTCCACGGAGGGTTGAGTATCTGCGGGTTTTCATTGCTTCCTTGTACTTGTTTCTGTCCTTTTCTCTCCATTCAAAGCACCACCGCCTCTGTTTTCACCACCATGACCGAGTGAGTATGTCAACATATAGTTAGTAGACGCTTTTATCCCAAGCGACTTACAGTAAWGCGTTTTCCTATGGGTGGCTCCAGCGAGACTCTAACCTACGACACAGGAACACGTAATACATCAGTGTTTCCGCTGCATTCATTTAGCTGCGGCACAGCGCCACGGCACCCCAAAAAATAGGGTACGTGAAAACGTATTTCTGTTCACTTTGAAGATGCTAGGACAGTCCACATTTTACTCCTCCCCTGCAAACAAAATAAGTAATGAATTGACCAATCTGACAGCCCCATAGTAGAATATTTGATCTATTTATCTAGTCGGCTTGTTGTGGTGTGTTCTATGTGAGAGCTCTCGAGGCCCATTCAAGTCCGCCATATGGAGGGAAACATGGAGGGAAACATGCATTCTGACAAACAGTCAATGCACAACAATTCTTGCAATAACAGTTTTAATGGCATTTGTTAAAAAGAGGGGGTTCCCAGCTTACCATTCCTACTTTATTTATTTTGATCAACTCATAAATATATGCAAACATAGGGCTAAATGTAACACGGGTCAAATCAAATCTTAGTTGTGAAATGCATCGAATTACAACAGGTGTAGACTTCACCGTTAAATGCTAAGTTATGAGCCTTTTCCCAAACAATGCAGAGTTAAAAAGTAAAAATGTTTGTAATAAAAATTGGGTAAATATATATRTATTTTTTAAAGGAGTAACACAATAAAATAACAAGGCTATATACAAGGATTACCGGTACCGAGTCAATGTGCAGGTGTACGAGATAGTTGAGGTAATATGTACATGTAGGTAGAGGTTAAGTGACTAGGCAATGAGGATAGATAATAAACGGGTCAATGTAAATATTCCGGGTAGCTATTTGATTATCTGTTCAGCAGTCTTTGTAGGGCAACTTGGGGTAAGATGCCACCCTAACTCAAATTTTGAGGGAGTGACTTAAAAAAAATAGTGATGAGACAGATGACATGTTTAGTTAAAAAAGTTGTGCTATAGCATAAATGCAGATAGGCCTGTGTTTCAGCCTGTTTATGTATAGCCACTATGCTGCGTCCGTTGGGCAACAGGTGATAATACTTATTGCTAATAGCATACCTGGTAATATGCAAAAATAATTGTAGCCAATAATTTACCAATATGTTAATTTGGCACATTTCTGAAAGTGGAAATTATATTTTAGATGTCAGCATAATTATATTTTCATTCATTTTGGAGTAGAATGTCCTTTTTAAAGTCATTAGAACTGATCTTCTCAGTCTTTCTACATAAAAATTATCTGGGTGGGGGGTGGACACCCCCTTCACCCCTCAGTTCTCTCATTGACTTCTAAAACCCCAAACCCTGTCCTGGTCTGTTTGGTGTCTTTCGCATGCRTTCCCGGAAGTGTCGCGATGTTGTKCCTCTGGGTTTAGTAACTCTTTGCTATAGTCGATGAGGGCAGAGAAACATAGCTGAATTGAATTGATGACTTCTAATCAAGGCCTAATTCTGATTCGCCTGCAAAGTTATTATCCATCCTAGTCCAATCTTGCATTCAAGTTTGAAAGGCCATTATGCTCTCTTTCAAAGGCCGCTGGTCATTTCCATGTAAAAGGACCAATGAGCACCATCACGAGAAGTTCATAGGAGCATGTCAAATGAAAGCTAAGAGTCTATATTTTTGGGAAATGAAGGCATATAAAATATATTTTTCACCCATTTTTTCCATTGTAAAAAATGAGGCATAAGTAATGGCTTTGATTTCTGGTCAAAAACGTACCCCCCAAAAAGTCCTAACAGGGTGGTGAAATTTCACGGTAATGAGCTTGATGCTCCTTTCCAATAATTATTAAGGGTCTTATTCTGGTGACATGATGATCGATGATTGGCTGTTGTTTTGACAAATAAAAATTCTCACTTTTCTGTCCATAATAATGTCTTCATGTAGGCTTTACCCACACTGTATCTGAGAGCTGTTGGATAGAGCGCAAGTGCCAAGACATTCGCTATATAACGCAACATTTCTTGTGACAAAACCATCAGTAAAGTTAAATGCGATGGAAACCCATTTAACTTGTATCTTTTTTTTATTCAGTACATGGCAATATAACCACAAGTTATTTTTATGTACACTATACCATCACACAGCCTTTTTATCTGCAACAAGTACATTTGATGGTAACCTCTCTGATGGGGAAAATAAGCATATTGTTTTTATGGAGATTTTTGAATAGTCGCATAAATCTGTTGCCAATTCAATGGAAACCTAGATAGTGTGATGAATAATACCCATATATGCAAATGATATTGCATGTTTCTGTGTACATTACCATGAAGAGAATAACATTCATATCCGTAATTATTCATTTCTGTGTAGTACTGATCAGGGACCCATGATGTACACTGAACAATAATATGAACACAACATGTAAAGTGGATATCTTATGTTTTATGAAATAAGAGCCCAGACATCCCCCCCCCCCCTCACACACACACACACACACACACAGCTTATTCAAATTTTGAGCATTTCTCTTTTGCCAAGATAATCCATCTACCTGACACTTGTGGCATATCAAGAAACTGATTTAAACAGCATGATCATAGAAATAGTTAAAATATTTACTAAATAAACTAAAGTTAAAAAATGTATAATCAACAAGGTACACAAGTAAATGACATAACAATAACTAGGCTATATACAGGGGGTACTGGTACAGTCAAGTGGAGGCTATATACAGGGGTACTGGTACAGTCAATGTGGAGGCTATATACAGGGGGTACTGGTACAGTGCAATGGAGGCTATATACAGGGGGTACTGGTACAGTCAATGTGGAGGCTATATACAGGGGGTACTGGTACAGTCAAATGTGGAGGCTATATACAGGGGGTACTGGTACAGTCAATGTGGAGGCATATACAGGGGGTACTGGTACAGTCAATGTGGAGGCTATTACAGGGGGACCGGTACAGCAATGTGGAGGCTATATACAGGGGTACGGTACGTCAATGTGGAGGCTATATACAGGGGTACTGGTACAGTCAATGTGGAGGCTATATACAGGGGGTACTGGTACAGTCAATGTGGAGGCTATATACAGGGGGTACTGGTACAGTCAATGTGGAGGCTATATACAGGGGGTACTGTACAGTCAATGTGGAGGCTATATACAGGGGTACCGGTACAGAGTCAATGTGGAGGCTATATACAGGGGTACTGTACAGTCAATGTGGAGGCTATATACAGGGGGTACTGGTACAGTCAATGTGGAGGCTATATACGGGGGTACTGGTACAGTCAATGTGGAGCTATATACAGGGGGTACTGTACAGTCAATGTGGAGGCTATATACAGGGGGTACTGGTACAGTCAATGTGAGGCTATATACAGGGGGTACGGTCAGAGTCAATGTGGAGGCTATATACAGGGGTACTGGTACGAGTCAATGTGGAGGCTATATACAGGGGGTACTGTACGAGTCAATGTGGAGGCTATATACAGGGGGTACTGGTACAGTCAATGTGGAGGCTATATACAGGGGGTACTGGTACAGTCAATGTGGAGGCTATAATACAGGGGGTACTGGTACGAGTCAATGTGGAGGCTATATACAGGGGGTACTGGGTACAGTCAATGTGGAGGCTATATAACAGGGGGTACCTGGTACAGAGTCAATGTGGAGGCTATATACAGGGGTACTGGTACAGTCAATGTGGAGGCTATATACAGGGGTACTGGTACAGATCAATG
>NW_019942798.1:0-11987 GCF_002910315.2 Salvelinus sp. IW2-2015 | reverse complement strand
CCGGACCATGAAATACAGCCCAAGACCATTATTCCTTCCTTCCACAACTTTACTGATGGAGTACTATGCATGGGCAGTAGTGTTCTCTGGATCCACCAAACCAGAATCGTCCTCGGACTACCAGATGGTTGAAGAAGTGATTCATTTCACTCCAGAAAACGTTTCCACTCGCACCAGACGTCAATGCGACACGCTTTTACACCACTCCAGCAACGTTTGGCATTGCGGCATTGGTATCTTAGGCTTGTTATTGGACTCCTCGGGCCAACGGAAAACCCATTTCATGAAGTCCCGAATGACAGTTCTGTATGGCTAACGTTTGTTTTCCAGAGGCAGTTGTAACATCGGATGTGAGTGTTGCAAACGAGGAACAGGACGTTTTACGCACACGTGCATTCAGCACTCGGCGGCACTTTCTTGAGCTTGACAGTGTGTGGCCCACACCTACACTTTGCGGGGTGACCTTGTTCTCCTAGACGTTGTTCAACTTCACAATAACAGACTTACAGTGACCATAGAAGCGCAGCTCTAGCAGTTCAAAACTGGACTTGTTGGAAAGGTGAACTTCCTATGACGGTGCCACGCTGAAAGTCACTGAGCTCTCAGTAAGGCCTTCTTATACTGCCAATGTTTGTCTATGGAGATTACATGGCTGTTTGCCTCATTTCCTACACCTGCAGCAATCCATATGTGGAAGGGTGTTCCACATACTTTCTGTATTTATAGTGTACTATAAACACAACCCAGGTGATTAGCAGAGTAAGACAGAAGGAAGCTATACACACAGATTAGACCAGGCGAGGTCGGCTAAGTAACACTCAATGGCGAAAGCCAAGATGGAGAACAATTAAGACACCAAATCAAGTGCTGAGCCAAGCAGCCCAGACCATGGAACAAACAGCAACTCTGTGCCATGAACAATGGGTTTTCCAAACTCTTCAGAAGCAGTCTTGTGCTACAGTCTAACTATTTGTCTGTGTTCACATCTTAAACGCTAAAGCTGTTTTAAAAAAACTTTTTGTGTCTAAGCCTCGAGCCTTCAAGTCCAATCTTTCATTTGATTCAATGTTGATGCCTGCCAGAGCTGCAACAAGTCTAGGGACATTCATGGAAGCTGAAACTAGCCACACTTGTTCATCAAGTGTTCACAGAGAAAGTAGCTAGAGCTTAACTTTTGGCTCATCCAGCACTATTCTCTGCATTTATATACCCAGAATGATTTAACTCCCTGACGGCACTAGTATGATCAGTTGAGCAGCGACAGGCATAGGGCCCACTGCGGTTGCTTTGGGGCCTCAACTTTGGCAGCTCCGCGGGCGAGGAGGGGTGCGACACAATGTTTTCCTCCTGAGCTGTTAGCAACAAATAGAAACTGACCATTAATAAGAAATAGCTTTAAAGGGCGACTGACCCACAAAAGCAACATCTCCTTTTGGAAAACGGCCCTATGTGGCATCGATATGAGCCAGAAACTTTTTTAATAGTCTCAAAATGTACTACAAAGTGTAAATAGGATAATTTTAGTCATAAAGGTCTGTTTGTCCAAAACGGAGATGTTGCAGATGATTAGAAATATAGTACAGATTTCCGAGTAAGGTATGCCACAGTTTTCCTGAGGGGTTGGGTATGATTACGTGCCACTCTTTTTCCAATGGGGCCATTCCCTAGTGACAATACAGTGTGTAAACACCCCCCTGCATGAGGATCATATTTTCATGTCTACGGATGCAGCACTGTGGTGCTATTACACATTTGTATGCAAATACGAGTGAATCTGGCTTACATAAAGTTCGCAATCCTGGGCAGATGGCCAAGCATATGGATTAAATACGATGCTAGCTACTTACCTCTGTGGCTGTCAACCGTCAAAACTTGAGCTGTGTGTTGTTGTTTGTTATAGCTAGCTTAGTTCGTATTTGATCATATGCTGGGAGCCAGGTAGCCATGATTACTGTGATGTAACTATAAAATATGTAACCTCTCCCTAACGTGTATCAGGTATGAAATAAGACCCAGATGCAGACAACATTCGAATAACACATGGTTTAATAATCAACCAAGGGCAGGCAATAGGACAGGTCAAGGCAGGCAGGCGTCATTAACCAGAGTGGGAACGGTGCAGCAGGCTCAGGGTCAGGGTAGGCAGATGTCAATAATCCAGAGGTGGGCAAAGGTTTACAGGTCGGCAGGCAGCTTCAGGGGCAGTCAGAGTCAGGACAGGCAAGGCGTCAAAAACCAGGAGGGTGAGAAAAGAGAGACGTGAAAGCAGGAGCTGAAAAACACAACTGCTGGATTGACTTGACAAAGCAAGCAACTTAGCCAACAGACAAAACAGAGAACACAGGTAAATACACAGGATAATGGGGAAGATTGGGACCACCTGAGGGGGTGGAGACAATCACAAAGACAGGGTAAAAACAGATCAGGGTGTGACAACATGTAAATCAAATATAAAAATCTATTTGTCATATGCTTCGTAAAACAACAGGTGTCATACTAACAGTAAATGCTTTATTTATGAAAAGGAAAAAGACAACCGTGTGACTTTGCAGGTTGTAGAGCATGCGCTTGCGTAGTCTAGAATAATGGGTTCGATTCCCACAGGGATCAGGTACGAAAAAGTATGCAAAATGTATGCAACTTGCACAACTGTACGTCGCCTCTGGATAACAGCATCTGCTAAATTACTAAAATGTAAAACGTAAAGATTATACAATACACATCTATGAATCTTATAGGTACTATCAAACATGTCAGGAACTCCACTGTCTTAGATGGGAAACCATACAGGAAAGATATGCCTACTGACATGTTATAAGAACAATATTATAGGAAAGCAATGTAACTTGTGAACAAATCGATAGATCTGTGATGATGTCAGTCTGTTGTTGTGTTCTTACAGTCATCTATAATTGCTTACTGTTTCTGCTCCATTTAATCACTGATGCCCACTGTAATAATAGATAGCGCAACAATATTATCTGAAAGCAAGTATAGAAGTGTGCTAAGCATATCCTAAGTGGTCACTGATTGACAGTGTCTATTATACCTAAATCTGCAACATATTATCAATGTGTTAATCAGAAATACCATACTCGATCAACATATGTTAATAATACGATCGCGAAAACCTCATGATAACATGTTGTATTATCTTTTTATAACTGCGAATGTACTATCAATTGCAATGATAACACAATTTTTTATGTACACGGGTTCAATGTAAGTGTTACCTTTGATTACCATATGCGACACAGCTTTTCGATCAGCCAACATACTGTCAGTATCATATAGATTTGGTACGCGATCTGTGGGATGGGGATATATAAATATACCATGGATACTGTTTATAACTTGGAAAGTATTATTATTTAGAGTATTATGTCGCAATATTACTCTTTAGTCCATGATTTCTACATGCGAAAATACGTACGATCTAGTGTCTCAGTAACTATGCAATTGAGAGTTTAACCCATATATATAGCCAAATAGTACTATGATGTACGAAGTATGTCGCTGTTACCTCACTTGAGCGATACAGAGTGTGAAACTTACACTTCATAATCACAGTATATTTTTCAATTTCTGTAGTAGCTGTCTAGCATGAAGCCACTTAGTCAAGCAACTGTAGGTCATGAGAGATAGATGTAACACCAGTATCGCTTAAACAGTGCAGTCTATCTACATGCTTTGCTATGTAAAAATTAGAACCATCATCCCTCGCTCGCGCACCCCCCCCTCACACACACTGACGACACGAGCTATCGAGAACGACACACAACAAGCTCCTCGTTATTCTAATCCTATTGAAGGCAGTTTTCTCTTGTGTTCCAAGAAGCACTATCTACCACTCTCATCTGCCACCTGTCTGACCTTCCATAACCTTGTAAGACATTACATAGATGTAACTGGAGACATATCTTCTTTGTGTGAGCATCATACTATAACAAACTGAGTCATTTATATAACAACTGCAATGATCTACTTTTGGTGATTCATGACATATTATAAAGACACTATCTTAATATATCTATAATATGTTAATACAAAGTGTCTCATCGAATCTACAGTTATCTCATTCACAGTATTAATGATATACATACATCAATAACAACACTACTACCTCAATCAAGTTGGCATAAGATACTGGTACAGTCATCTTCCACTCAGAGTTGGCTTATATGTTTATTTTTTGTTAGAAATATAGTCCAATGTATGGCCGTGACACCGTATATGGTATATTACAGTTCAATTCTGGGATTTGTCCCCTATGGTGAAAGTAATCTCAAACAAGTGGACAAAGAGAGACAAGAGCTACACTACGCGAGTGTAAAACAGATTTTTTGAGTGGCTCTTTTATTGTATACCTGTGAGGTATATCCTAGGTACTAGTCAGATTTCAGATGCGTGCGACAGCGTTTATTCTACAGGTTTCCATAGGTAAACCTGTGCTATCAAGTTTCCAACAATTGTGAGACTTACTTCAACTTTGAACTAAGTTGCAAGCTTACTTCGTAGGCAACCCAGGTGTGTAGCGACGAGTGTCTCATGAAAGTAATTCTTCAGACTACTTGGTTCCTCTGAGCGAGTGCATGGCATGAGTACTGTATTTGTACGCAGGTCCAATGAGTGAGATGAGCTCTATAGCTACATAGAGTAGCTAGGTACTCGCCTGACTCCAAGCTACATATGTGTAGGAGCTCAATCTAGCATGTGCGAGACTTGGCTCTAAAACAGAAGGCAGCGAATGCCTTAGCCGGTTACACAAGTATACGATCCAATCAATGTGGGCTATATAAGGGGTACCGGTACAGTCAATGTGGAGCTATATACAGGGGGTACTGGTACAGTCAATGTGGAGGCTATATACAGGGGTACGGTACAGTCAATGTGGAGGCTATATACAGGGGGTACTGGTACAGTCAATGTGGAGGCTATATACAGGGGGTACTGGTACACGTCAATGTGGAGGCTATATACAGGGGGTACGGTACAGAGTCAATGTGGAGGCTATATACAGGGGGTACTGGTACAGGTCAATGTGGAGGCTATATACAGGGGACTGGTACAGTCAATGTGGAGGCTATATACAGGGGGTACTGGTACAGTCAATGTGGAGCTATATACAGGGGGTACTGGTACAGTCAATGTGGAGGCTATATACAGGGGTACTGGTACAGTCAATGTGGAGGCTATATACAGGGGTACTGGTACAGTCAATGTGGAGGCTATATACAGGGGGTACTGGTACAGTCAATGTGGAGGCTATATACAGGGGGTACTGGTACAGTCAATGTGGAGGCTATATACAGGGGGTACTGGTACAGTCAATGGTGGAGGCTATATACAGGGGGTACTGGTACAGTCAATGTGGAGGCTATATACAGGGGGTACTGGTACAGTCAATGTGGAGGCTATATACAGGGGTACTGGTACAGTCAATGTGGAGGCTATATACAGGGGGTACTGGTACAGAGTCAATGTGGAGGCTATATACAGGGGGTACTGGTACGAGTCAATGTGGAGGCTATATACAGGGGGTAACTGGTACAGTCAATGTGGAGGCTATATACAGGGGGTACTGGTACAGTCAATGTGGAGGCTATATACAGGGGTACTGGTACAGTCAATGTGGAGGCTATATACAGGGGGTACGGTACAGAGTCAATGTGGAGCTATATACAGGGGTACGGTACAGTCAATGTGGAGGCTATATACAGGGGGTACTGGTACAGTCAATGTGGAGGCTATATACAGGGGTACCGGTACAGAGTCAATGTGGAGGCTATATACAGGGGTACGTACAGATCATGTGGACTATATACAGGGGTACGGTACAGAGTCAATGTGGAGGCTATATACAGGGGTACGTACAGAGTCAATGTGGAGCTATACAGGGGTACCGGTACAGAGTCAATGTGGAGGCTATATACAGGGGGTACCGGTCACAGTCAATGTGGAGGCTATATACAGGGGGTACTGGTCAAGTCAATGTGGAGGCTATATACAGGGGTACTGGTACAGTCAATGTGAGGCTATATACAGGGGGTACTGGTACAGTCAATGTGGAGGCTATATACAGGGGTACTGTACAGTCAATGTGGAGGCTATATACAGGGGTACTGTAGCAGTCAATGTGGAGGCTATATACAGGGGGTACTGGTACAGTCAATGTGGAGCTATATACAGGGGTACTGTACAGTCAATGTGGAGGCTATATACAGGGGTAGGTACATCAATGTGGAGGCTATTACAGGGGGTACTGTACAGTCAATGTGGAGGCTATATACAGGGGTACTGGTACAGTCAATGTGGAGGCTATATACAGGGGTACTGTACAGTCAATGTGAGGCTATATACAGGGGGTACTGGTACAGTCAAGTGGAGGCTATATACAGGGGGTACTGGTACAGTCAATGTGGAGGCTATATACAGGGGGTACTGGTACAGTCAATGTGAGGCTATATACAGGGGTACTGTACAGTCAATGTGGAGGCTATATACAGGGGGTACTGTACAGTCAATGTGGAGGCTATATACAGGGGTACCTGGTACAGAGTCAATGTGGAGGCTATATACAGGGGTACTGTACAGTCAATGTGGAGGCTATATACAGGGGGTACTGGTACAGTCAATGTGGAGGCTATATACAGGGGGTACTGGTAACAGTCAATGTGGAGGCTATATACAGGGGGTACTGTACAGTCAATGTGGAGGCTATATACAGGGGTACTGGTACAGGTCAATGTGGAGGCATATACAGGGGGTACTGGTACAGTCAATGTGGAGGCTATATACAGGGGGTACCGGTACAGAGTCAATGTGGAGGCTATATACGGGTACTGTACGAGTCAATGTGGAGGCTATATACAGGGGGTACTGGTACAGTCAATGTGGAGCTATATACAGGGGGTACTGTGTACAGTCAATGTGGAGGCTATATTACAGGGGGTACTGGTACATCAATGTGGAGGCTATATACAGGGGGTACTGGTACAGTCAATGTGGAGCTATATACAGGGTACTGGTACGAGGCTCAATGTGGAGGCTATATACAGGGGTACTGGTACGTCAATGTGGAGGCTATATACAGGGTACGTACATGTCAAGTGGGAGGCCCTATATACAGGGGTACTGGTACAGTCAATGTGGAGGCTATATACAGGGGGTACTGGTACAGTCAATGTGGAGGCTATATACAGGGGGTACTGGTACAGTCAATGTGCGGGGGTGTACAGGGTAGTCAAGCTAATTTGTAAAGTGACTATGCATGGATAATAAACAGCGAGTAGCAGCAGTGTAAAAACAAAGTCCCTGGCATGCTGACGACAGGAATGTGAACCAGAGCTGTTGCAGGATAATTTAATGTTCATTTCTCTACCATAAGCCGCCTCAACGTCGTTTTAGAGAATTTGGCAGTACGTCCAACTGGCCTCAAAACCGCAGACCACGTGTATGGCATCGTATGGGTGAGCAGTTTGCTGATGTCAACATTGTGAACAGAGTGCCTCATGGTGGGGTTATGGTTTGGGCAGGCATAAGTTATGGACAACTAACACAACTGCATTTTATCGATGGCGATTTGAGATCCTGAGGTCCATTGTCATGCCATTCATCCACCGCCATCACCTCATGTTTCAGCATAATAAAGCACGGCCCCATGTCACAAGGATATACACAATTCCTGGAAGCTGAAAATATCCCAGTTCTTCCATGGCCTAAATACTCACCAGACATGTCACCTGTTGAGCATGTTTGGGATGCTCTGGATCGATGTGCACGACAGTGTGTTCCAGTTCCCACCAATATCCAGCAACTTTGCACAGCCATTGAAGAGGAGTGGGGCAACATTCCACAGGCCACAATCAACAGCCTGATCAACTCTGTGTGAAAGAGATGGTGGTCACACCAGATACTGACTGGTTGTCTGATCCACGCCTCTACTGGTTTTTGTTGGTATCTGTGACCTGCAGATGCATATCTGTATTCTCAGTCATGTGAAATCCATAGATTGGGTCCTAATTCATTCATTTCAATTGACTGATTTTCCTTATAGGAACTGCAACTAAGTTTTTTAATTTTTTCAAATTGTTGCATATATATTTTTGTTCAGTATAATTCAGTTACTGTAATTCTGTTACTAGGTGTAAATCCACTTCACCTACAGTAGTAAAATAGATTTTTTTCAACCTCAAGGGGTCATGTTATTAGCTGACACCCCATTCATTCTGCAGACATCTTGAAATCTTAATTCGGAGCAGATATTTAAGTTTTAGAAAAACCTGGTTGCATAAAAACCTGAGGGATGATTTTACTGTAATTTCGGTACCAAACTTTGTATCTGCACAGTTCTTCCAGTAAATGTGTTTTTGTCAATTGTTAAAAGTAGTATTTTGTGCATGGAGTTGTATGGTTAAACTTTGAAGTCAATGTCCATTACTGTGGAATTGCCCTGCTATGATACAACTGTAATGCTTGAATACTTCAGCAGTGGTCAATGTCCATTACTGTGGAATTGCCCTGCTATGAAACTGTAATGCTTGAGTACTTCAGTAGTCTGTGTGTGTGTGTGTGTGTGTGTGTGTGAGAGATTACTGTCGTGTCGTGATTTTATAAATTGTACAGTGACCCTGTGATAATGATATGCCAGCTGATCTGTGACTAATCCACAGTACTGAATGGTACTCTCTCTTATCCTCTCTTCGTCCCCCCCGCCCCTACTGGGAGAGGAGGAGGAGTGTCAGGGGTGTGATGTCATATACACACACAAACACTCTTTCTCACAAACACACACCACAGTCTAAAGCAGGGGAATGGATGTGACACTGTTGGCGCCTGCAGATCAACAGTGCTGAGCTGAGTGTTAGTAATTGGGAGAGAGGAGGGAGCTTATTTTATTTTGAAGTCGGTTGAGAAATCAGTCTTAAGACGTATTGTAGTTTTAAAATGAAAACTGTATTCATAATGTGTGTTTGATGTTGGAGGGAAAAGTAGTGTTTTTTGTTTTGTTTTTAGGTACCTCAACTTATTTAGCTTGCTGTGTTATGTTTGTATGTGTCCTATATTAGAATGTGTGCTGCCTCGGTTTATGTATCCTAACTATGTTAAGCTAGCATTAGCAACCATAATGTAGCCTGGTCCCAGATCTGTTTATGTATCCTAACTATGTTAAGCTAGCATTAGCAACTAATGTAGCCTGGTCCCAGATCTTGTTTTTATTATCTAAGACTATAGTTAAGCTAGCATTAAGCAACCATAATGTAGCCTGGTCCCAGATCTGTTTATGTTCCTAACTATGTTAAGCTAGCATTAGCAACCATAATGTAGCCTGGTCCCAGATCTGTTTATGTATCCTAACTATGTAAGCTAGCATTAGCAACCATAATGTAGCCTGGTCCCGATCTGTTTATGATCCTAACTATGTTAAGCTAGCATTAGCAACCATAATGTAGCCTGGTCCCAGATCTGTTTATGTATCCTAACTATGTTAAGCTAGCATTAGCAACCATAATGTAGCTGTCCCAGATCTTGTTTATACTCTAGCTTACTCCATTGCTCATTGTCATGGCAATGAGTGACAGGGAGTTGGATGATAGCAACAAACACACTGGTCCTCTGGCTAAACCATGTTGTGGGTAGGCTACATGGATAGATTATTTCTCCTCTGTTGTTTTCTCCACTCCAGAGTCTTGTGCATCTTCACTATTGTATCGGAACAAGCATTACAACATGCACACGTATAGATTTATACGTCTTGTGTTTCTCCTAGGCCTGCATGGTTAGCGTTACTGGCTAGCGTTATGGGTAGCGTTACTGGGCTAGCGTTTACTGGGTTCAGCGTTACTGGGCTATGCGTTACTGGGTAGCGTTACTGGGTAGCGTTACTGGGCTAGCGTTACTGGGTAGCGTTTACTGGCTAGCGTTACTGGGCTGAGCGTCTACTGGGTTAGCGTTAACTAAGGTGCTAGCCGTTACTGGGCTAGCTTACTGGCTAGCGTTACTGGGCTAGCGTTACTGGGTAGCGTTACTGGGCTAGCAAGTTACTGGGCTAGCGTTACGGGGCTAGCGGTTACTAAGGGGCTAGTTGATCTTCAAGTGTGTGTTGTCTCCTCAGGCCCACTGGGTTAGCGTTACTGGGTTAGCGTTACTGGGCTATTGATCTTCAGTGTGTTGTCTCCTCAGGCCCACTCTATTGAGGGACCAACACTACCAGTACCTGAAGAAAGGATTACGTCATCTCTCCGATGCTTACGAGGTAGGCCAATGTACTGCGTGATTTTAGTATTTTCCCACAAAGCACAGAGTGAAGATAGAAGCTAACCCCTCCATTAATCCTCACTGGCCTGTGTAGCTGATGCCTAGTTTAGACCCAGTACTCTAAAATGGCTGCCTGTATTCCCTATCCTTACTAGTGTCTGGACGCCAGCAGGCCTTGGCTGTGCTACTGGATCCTACACAGTCTGGAGCTGCTGGAGGAACCTGTGCCAACCGCCATCGCCTCAGAGTAAGTATAGCATCTGTACCGCTACACTAGAGGTAGGCTACCCTGGTCCTGGAGTCACTTCATGATTTTGATGTGTTTGACTACCCATACTAACATACTGTATACTACATACTTAATGAGTATATATATACTATTAGTTTGTTTTGGTATACTGTAAAGGAACGGTATCCTTTCAGTTTACTAGCACCTGTCTACCCGGAAGTAGATGCTGTTGCTATGCAACGTCTTGCTAGCTTGTTAGCATAACAAATGACTAGCTACACATCTTACGACTTCATTAACAATGTCCGTTGAGAATACACAATGACTATACCAATTAGCTAAGAATGACGTGAACAATCATGTCAATAAACGTTGGTTAGTTGGCATATAGGTAATATACTGCTAAGTTCCATGTATTAGCAGCCAACTAACGTTAGGTAGATAGCGAACATACCAGAACGTACAAGCAACTGCTGTAAATGACATGTGGTTCATAATGCTAGCGTAGCTAACAAACTGTCAGCCAACGTAACTTATTTGAAAAGTCATTACTTTATTACATTGCTTAACATTTTCTTAACATTTTGTCATAATTAGTTAAAGCAATGAATTTGTATCTTCTGCTGCATATTTTTCTTTAAATCTGAAAACGATGTGAAGCCACGCCCATTTCCTGAAGAATTGCATTATGGGCCCCAAAAGCATGGAAATAGTGTCCACTGCTTGTATACTTTGTGTCTTGGTCAATGTAGTACGACATCCGGGAACATTTTGGCATACAAACTATGACCAATAAGCATACTACATACTCAATTTATGTCACAAATAGTAGTTAGTGCGGTTAGTATGAGTATTCAAACACAGCCCAGCTGTGAATTTAGACAATCACTGAACTGATCAATTAGCTCAGCTGGTCAGGTGTGGTGCCTAATTGGAACAAAATCCTGCAGTACCTGCGGCGCCTCAGGAACAAGGTCGCCCACCCACTACGTAACACTAACATAACGTACGTACCCACGCTACCCTAACGAAACGCAAGTGGACAAATGATGACTGGTTAGAGCTGCTGCCCAACCATAATACCAACCTACTGGTCATCACTGTCGGGTGCGTGTAAGCCTGCTCTGTACCCTGATGCTGGCCAAACACCCTCTCAACTTACAGCCCTTAGAAAGCATTTTATTCTATTCTCGCCAACCCTCTGGCGCCCGCCTCCTGTCTTTTCAGAGTCAGTACGGTGATGCCAGCCAAGACAACCCACTAGCCTCTGTCTCAGCATTGTAATGCCAACCCACCGGCTGGCACTGTCCTTAGAATGAATACTGTGGATGTGTTGGGAGGCAGGTAGCCTAGCGGTTAGAGTGTATAATACCCGAGAGGTGAAAACTCTGTCCTTGAGCAAGGCACTTGACCCTAGTGTGCTCCAGGGATGCTGTACTACTGTGGTTGACCCTGTAAAACTACACATTACACTGCACCTATCATACTACTATGGCTGACC
>NW_019942797.1:334895-335324 GCF_002910315.2 Salvelinus sp. IW2-2015 | reverse complement strand
GCCTGCCTGACCATTCTGCCTGCCCTGACCTCGAGCTTGCCTGCCACTGTGTACCTCCTGGACTCTGAACTGATTTTGATCTTTTGCCTGTCCACGACCATTCTCTTGCCTACCTCTTTTGGATTGTTTAATAAATATCAAGACTCAAACCATCTGCCTCCCGTGTCTGCATCTGGGAAGTGCCTTGTGCCCTTATAGACAACAGTCTTTTAGCACGCTTATAGGGAAGGACATTCAATAAGCACAGCACTTACACAAATGACTGRTGATTGCTGAAAGAAACTGATGATAAAAAGATTGTGGGGGCTGTTTTGTTCTATTTCAGTGCGGCCTTTGACATTACAGACAATAGTCTGCTGCTGGAAAAACGTATGTGTTATGGCTTTACACCCTCTGCTATATTGTGGATAAAGAGTTACCTGTCTAACA
>NW_019942797.1:331272-333820 GCF_002910315.2 Salvelinus sp. IW2-2015 | reverse complement strand
CTGTTCAGTCTTGCCAGCAGGTGCCACAAAAAATGTCAATTGGCTCAGAACAGGGCATCATGTCTGGATGTACACAGAGAGCTAATGTTAATAATATGCATGTCAATCTCTCCTGGCTCAAATTGAGGAGAGTTTGAATTCATCACTACTTGTATTTGTGAGAGGTATTGACATGTTGATTGCACCGAGCTGTCTGTTTGAACTACTGGTGCACAGCTCGGACACCCATACATACTCCACAAGACATGCCACCAGAGGTCTCTTCATAGTCCCCAAGTCCAGAACAGACTATGTGAGGTGAACAGTACTACATAGAGCCATGACTACATGGAACTCTATTACACATCAAGTAACTGATGCAAGAAGTAAAATCTGATTAAAAAAACAGATACAAATAAATCTTATGGAACAGCAGGGACTGTGAAGCAACACAAACATAGACACAGACAAATACACACTATACACACACGTGCACATGGATTTTCTATTGTAGATATGTGATAGTGGTGGAGTAGGGGCCTAAGAGCACACAGTGTGTTGTGAAACCTGTGAATGTACTGTACTGTACTGTAATGTTATTAAAATTGTATAACTGCCTTAATTTTGCCGGACCCCAGGAATAGTAGCTGCTGCCTTGGCAAATACAAATACTAATGTTCACTACAGACACCTAGACAACTTGAGGGCATTATAATGCTATATGTTATGACAGTCATATGTCATTTTTTAAAAACCTTTATTTAACTTGGCAAGTCAGTTAACACTTCTTCATGGTCGGTGGGTCCCCTGCGGGACGGTTGAGCTAACGTAGGATAATGCGATTAGCATGATGGTTGTAACAATAATATTTCCCAGGACATAGACATATCTGATATTGGCAGAAAGCTTAACGTCTGGTTAATCTAACTGCACTGTCAAATTTACAGTAGCTATTACAGTGAAAGAATACCATGCTATTGTTTGAGGAGAGTGCACAGTTTTGAACATGGCAAGTTATTAATTAACAATTAGGCACATATGGGCAGTCTTGATACAACATTTTGAACAGAACTATAATGGTCCATTGGATCAGTCTAAAACTTTGCACATACACTGCTACCATCTAGTGGCCAAAATCTAAATTGCACCTGGGCTGGAATAATACATTATGGCTTTTCTCTTGCATTTCAAAGACGATGGTACAAAAATATACAATAAAACATTTGTTTTTTTCTTTGTATTATCTTTTACCAGATCTAATGTGTTATATTCTCCTACATCCTGTTCACATTTCCACAAACTTCAAAGTGTTTCCTTTCAAATGGTATCAAGAATATGCATATCCTTGCTTCAGGGCCTGAGCTACAGGCAGTTAGATTTGGAAATGTCATTTTAGGCGAAAATTGAAAAAACGGTGCGGATCCTTATGATGAACAAATTCTTATTTTACAATGACGGCCTACCCCAGCCAAACCCTCCCTTAACCCGGTAGATGCTAGGCAATTTGTGAACTGCTCTTTGGGACACCCGATATCGGCCAGTTGTGATACAACCCGGGATTGAACCAGGGTCTGTAGTGACGCCTTTAGCACTGAGATGCAGTGCCTTAGACCGCTGCGCCACTCGGGAGCATCGCCGTTCCACTCGGGAGCATTATAACATAATCTACAACTTGAATATTGTGTGCAATGTGCGTGATTGGAGTAATTCAAACCAAACTGTCTTGTTTTGGTAGAGTGGTTGAAAAATAGCCCTCAGAACAGAAGAGTATCAAGCATATATGTTTATTTTGAAAACCCAATTGAGATGGTTTGGGATGAGTTGGACCGCAGAGTGAGGAAAAGCAGCCAACAAGTGCTCAGCATATATATGTTAGAACTCCTTCAAGACTTGGAAAAGCATTCCTCATGAAGCTGGTTGAGAGAATGCCAAGAGTGTGCAAAACTGTCATCAAGGCAAAGAGTAGCTACTTTTTTGGTTACTACATGATTCCATATGTGTGATTTCATAGTTTTGATTTCTTCACTATTATTCTACAATGTAGAATATAGTACAAATGAGTACATCTTCTTAGGGCTAGGGTCTATTTTCCTGAATTTACGCCTGACTGACGTGCCCAAAGTAAACTGCCTGTTACTCAGGCCCAGAAGCCAGGATATGCATATAATTGGTAGCATTGGATAGAAAACACTTTTAAGTTTGTAGAAATGTTAAAATAATGTATGAGACTATAACACAATTGATATGGCAGGCGAAAATCCAAAGAAAAACCAGGCTGAGCTTCCGGGCTCTCATAATAGAAAGCTATGGGTTCTATGTAATTCCAGCTCCCAGATTGCAATTCCTATGGCTTCCACTAGATGTCAACTGTCTTTGTCCATTGTTTCCATCTTGTTTCTTCAAAAACGAGCAAGAATTTKGAGTTTTTGTACAAAGAGTCCCAGTTGAAAATCAGTCTTTCGGCGCACGGCAAAGAGAAGGCGTGCCTGCTAAATTTACATTTCTATTGAACATACTTCTTTCCGTATTAAATATTATAGTTTATTTACATTTTAGGATACCTGAGGAT
>NW_019942797.1:321103-326997 GCF_002910315.2 Salvelinus sp. IW2-2015 | reverse complement strand
ACATTTCCACAAACTTCAAAGTGTTTCCTTTCAAATGGTATCAAGAATATGCATATCCTTGCTTCAGGGCCTGAGCTACAGGCAGTTAGATTTGGAAATGTCATTTTAGGCGAAAATTGAAAAAACGGTGCGGATCCTTATGATGAACAAATTCTTATTTTACAATGACGGCCTACCCCAGCCAAACCCTCCCTTAACCCGGTAGATGCTAGGCAATTTGTGAACTGCTCTTTGGGACACCCGATATCGGCCAGTTGTGATACAACCCGGGATTGAACCAGGGTCTGTAGTGACGCCTTTAGCACTGAGATGCAGTGCCTTAGACCGCTGCGCCACTCGGGAGCATCGCCGTTCCACTCGGGAGCATTATAACATAATCTACAACTTGAATATTGTGTGCAATGTGCGTGATTGGAGTAATTCAAACCAAACTGTCTTGTTTTGGTAGAGTGGTTGAAAAATAGCCCTCAGAACAGAAGAGTATCAAGCATATATGTTTATTTTGAAAACCCAATTGAGATGGTTTGGGATGAGTTGGACCGCAGAGTGAGGAAAAGCAGCCAACAAGTGCTCAGCATATATATGTTAGAACTCCTTCAAGACTTGGAAAAGCATTCCTCATGAAGCTGGTGGAGAGAATGCCAAGAGTGTGCAAAACTGTCATCAAGGCAAAGAGTAGCTACTTTTTTGGTTACTACATGATTCCATATGTGTGATTTCATAGTTTTGATGTCTTCACTATTACTCTAAAATGTAGAATATAGTACAAATTAATAAATCTTGTTAGGGCTAGGGTCTATTTTCCTGAATTTACGCCTGACTGACATGCCCAAAGTAAACTGCCTGTTACTCAGGCCCAGAAGACAGGATATGCATATAATTGGTAGCATTGGATAGAAAACACTTTGAAGTTTGTAGAAATGTTAAAATAATGTATGAGACTATAACACAATTGATATGGCAGGCGAAAATCCAAAGAAAAACCAGGCTGAGCTTCCGGGCTCTCATAATAGAAAGCTATGGGTTCTATGTAATTCCAGCTCCCAGATTGCAATTCCTATGGCTTCCACTAGATGTCAACTGTCTTTGTCCATTGTTTCCATCTTGTTTCTTCAAAAACGAGCAAGAATTTKGAGTTTTTGTACAAAGAGTCCCAGTTGAAAATCAGTCTTTCGGCGCACGGCAAAGAGAAGGCGTGCCTGCTAAATTTACATTTCTATTGAACATACTTCTTTCCGTATTAAATATTATAGTTTATTTACATTTTAGGATACCTGAGGATTAAGTAGAAACGTAGCTTGACTTGTTTGGACGAAGTTTAGCGGTAGYTTTTTGGACTCCTTTGTCTGCATGTTGAACGAGTGGATTACTGAAATCGATGGCGCCAACTAAACAGACTTTTTGGGATATAAAGAAGGGTATTATCTAACAAAACGACCATTCATGTTGTGGCTGGGACCCATGGGATTGCAAACAGAGGAAGATTCTCAAAGGTAAGTGATTTATTTAATYGCTATTTGTGATTTTATGAAGCCTGTGCTGGTAAAAWATATGTTGATGTGGGGCGCCGTCCTCAAACAATCGCATGGTATGCYTTCGCTGTAAAGCCTATTGTAAATCGGACAAGGCAGTTAGATTAACAAGATTGTAAGCTTTTAAACAATATAAGATACATGTATGTTCATAAATGTTTAATATTACGATTATTTATTTGAATTGCGAGCCCACCAATTTCACCGGATGTTGTCGGGACGGGACGCCTAGCCTTATTAAGAAAAACCCTGGAGGTATATATAGAAAAATCCTCAGGTATATATACTGTACACCTCAACCTGATAGGATACTGTACACCTCAACCTGATAGGATACTGTACACCTCAAGCTGATAGGATACTGTACACCTCAAACTGATAGGATACTCTACACCTCAAACTGATAGGATACTACTGTACACCTCAAAACTTGATAGTACCCCAGTGGATACTCTACACTACCATGGATACTACACCTCAAACTGATAGGATACTCTACACCTTCAAACTGATAGGATACTTACACCCAAGCTGATTAGGATACTGTACACCTCAAACTGATAGGATACTGTACACCTCAAGCTGATAGGATACTCTACACACCTCAAACTGATAGAGTGATAGCTCGTACACCTAAACTGCATAGGTACGCTCTTACGAGCCTCACTAAAAATCTCCTAGGACTCGGTATTAAAGCAACACTCTAAGCTGATTATGGCTGTATCAGCGGCGAACAGTTCAGAGACATGAAGAATCCAGGATTATCTTGTGTTTTATCATCCTTTATTGTGTTCTGACTCTCTTCAGTGAGCTTCTACACTTCAGAACTGCTGATGTAGGAACCTCTACACCCTCAAAACCTAGGATAGGGGAGTCAACGTAACAATTCGCCCAAACTGATAGGATACTGTACACGCTTCGAACATGAAAAGCATAAGAAATGGACTGATAGGATACGTCGTCAACTGTTAACTAGAGATTCTAGAGAATATCCTACTATCACTCCCCTGCAGATATACATCACTTATAGAGGTTGGAAGTTACTGGTACCCCTACACACGTCTATGTCTTACGGTATCTGACTGTGCATAACAAACTTCAACAACCATGAAGTAGTAATCTTGACTTATGTCTTGCATGACTCTCGGTTGGAGGAGGACCTGGATAATACTCTAAGCCTACCCATCGAAAATGAGATAGAGGAACGTGGTTATCAAATCTCACTTCAAACCCCTGGACCTTTCAGATCTATCCACCTGCTTTTCCTATCAGCCCGTCCTTTTATCCAACATGTCTGCTATGGATTTCCATAGGAACTGTACCCCTCCAATCCATCTGTATCTCCCTCCTAGCCTGAGAGTGCGATGTGCTCGGACCTGAAAGATATCTGGTTTAATTTAGATCATCTGTACGCTCCAGACCCAAACTTTATGGAGGCTTTGTCTTGCCTTATCTGATCTGACAATCAGGCCAGCAGTTAAGAGGAGGAAGGCAATACTTGGTAGCTGATGATAGTTGACTGTGCCATTCCATCTCGCTGTGTCTTAGCTGTGCTGTGATTCTCTTGGCTCTGTCTCCCGGTCCTCCGCAGGCAGGATGTGGAAAGAAAATGTATACTAATGACGAGACTAAAAAGAACTGAGATGGACAAACTCCCATGAACATAAGCATCTTATTGTTGACCAAACTACTGCAGATGGGTCCAATGATCAGTGTTTTATCATGCTGTGCTGTTTTATAACATGATGAAACACAGAATAGATGATGGATGAGCGGGGCGGAGAGTCTCAGTGCCGGCCCTGGAGGATTCTCAGCCTGGCTGTTTGGAGACGTGTCCACGCATGGTCCTGGAGGAGCCCCAGGTCTACTGTGGAATGAGCTTACACTATGCAGCATAGTTGAGTGTGCGTATATTGAATGTATGTGTGTGTGCATAAGAGAGAGAGAAAGTGTGGTTTGTGTATGTATACGCCACATCCATCTCTTTAACTGTGTGTGTGTGTTTGTGGTGGGGGGGGGGGGGGGCAGTCAATGCCAATGATCCTGCACTGTTGAGAAGTTGGGTGGTACTGAACCTGGTCGGACAGTACACCATCATCGATGTATATCGCTCCTTTCAACAAGGCTGCTCTTTGTTCTGTCAGGCTCATTGGATGGCTCTTTGGCCATGTCCTGGGTGAGTTACAGTCAGAGTCAGACGTAAGACGGATACAAACCAACACACCACTAGCCTGCTATTCACCTCTCTGGCCCAGGGTAGAGGTTAATCTGCCTCACAAGATGTTAGGGTTGTGTTGCTAAACAGTCTAAAAACAGAAAACGAGACGAGGCTGGTTGAAACCTATCCAGTCAGTTTGCCTTGTTACTGCTCACCACTACACTGTCCAATCAGTACCTTGTGCTCACTGCTCTCATCAACATGAATCCACTGTCAAGTGCATGTATGGTACCTCTTGATTACTGCTCGAACCCCCAACCTATGTCCAGTGTCAGCAAACATCCCAGTTACACCATGCCATCCTGCCTTCGTACCTATCATATTAGTGCTTATGAGGCTTTCCGACATTACAAGTTGTACTTATACCTGAAAAGTACAATTTGTCTCACTGTCTCACAGACGTATCAGCGTGTTTCTCAATGCAAGTTATTTTTGTTCACTTAGTCCCTATCGTGACTAATTCACTGGGTCTCTCTCAGAGTGCAGTTTTACCCTCTGAGTCCAACTACTCTTCCCGAACTAGCTCGCTTGTCCCATGTAATGCTAGTTCACTTTATCGAGACTTTGCGCTCGACCACACTAATTCCGGTGTGCTCCAATCCAGTTACTTTGTTACTGCCTCACACACTAATGCACCTGGGGGTGTGCCAAATTCAGTTTAGACACACGTGATGTCACTGGCTCACAACTCAGCATCCCTCTGAGATCAGCAAATCCTCAGTATTGAACATTGATGGTCTCAGACTATGTGCTAGCACGAGACTCAATACATCCAGACGATAGTCCTAGTAACAGAGTTTGGGATAGAGCATAATTGTTACTGCTCACCCCACTATCCACTGCAAATTCTCAGTTCCCTTTGTTACTGAGTCAGCTACACATAACCAGTGTTCAGTGTAAGCCTGGGTGACGCTGTGGACCACTAGCCAAGATCTAGGTTTAACTCCGAGTACCACGGCGATATGCCCTCGCTCTGATCAAGTATGAGAGACAGGTATTGACTCACCTGTTTACTCTAACTAGCTTGGCTGGATCACAATACTGCAAAAAGCACATCCGTTAACTGCTCGTATGGGTGCACTGACGTGCACACACCCGAAACGCGACCAGTTACCTTGGGTTAACTTGCTCATCCACTAATCCAATCCAGTTAACTACTAGCGTTCATAAGCCCATCACACGCGTATCTTGCACGAATGTCAGTTACCCCTGGTTACTGCTCTGGTCGACTGACGACTAGGCCCCCTCAGTGCAAAGTACAGCCTGTTAACGATGAGTTACAAGTAGCCACGAGACCAAGACGGATAGACGTTCTGAGAGGTTTTAAACGGCGTTTGTCAGCTGCTGACCACTTTATTGCCGAATATTTCTATAAGCCATCTGGTAGCGGATCAACTGCTACCACTATCCGACATCCAAAACTGAATTTAAACCGTCTGTTATAACTGCGACCTAGACAACGAATATAATCCAATCAGGTATGCGTCTTCTATGATTCGTCCTGAGCAGCATGATGACCAAATTCTATGGGTTGGACCATTTGATTAAGCTTTTGTAGTCGTCTTCAGAAGCCTCCAACAAGTGGGAGTGTCAAGCAAGTATACACGGCTGTCTACTGCTCGACCACTAGTTCGGCCTTCCCAAGCCGATGATCAGTTTACTCGTTGACATGCTAGCGGTGTTACTAGCTTTTATCTCCACTCCAAAAGTAGCAGTTACTGTTGATGGAACTGCTTCAGCACCTATTGACGTATCCAATCAGCTTACCTTGATGTTACAGCGCACAACTAATCCAATTCATTACCTTGTTACAGCTCACAACTATCCCACATCAGTTACCTTGTTACAGCTCACAACTATCCATCATACCTTTTACAGCGCACAACTATCCAATCAAGTTACCCTTTTACAAGCGTCACAAACTAATCTGTCACGTTCTGACCAATGAATGATTGCTGTTTGTGTGTTTTCCTTTGGATGATATTGTTTTAGTTGTTGGTCAAGGATAACTAAAGCGTTACTTGCTGAAGGTCAGCATGCATGCTAAAGAGGAGAATTTAGCGACTATTTATGTTTGTTGTGTGCATTCGAATTTGTGCAGATTTGCTTCTATGTATGATTTCTCTGGCAACACTCCCAGAACA
>NW_019942797.1:317170-319647 GCF_002910315.2 Salvelinus sp. IW2-2015 | reverse complement strand
CTGAATTAGGATACTGTACACCTCAAACTGATAGGATACTGTACACCTCAAACTGATAGGATACTCTACACCTCAAACTGATAGATACTCTACACCTCAAACTGATAGGATACTGTACACCTCAAACTGATAGGATACTGTACAGATCATTTGCAACCCTGGACTTCAGATCTATCCACCTGCTTTTCCTATCAGCCCGTCCTTTTATCCAACATATCTGCTATGGTCCCATGTGGCTCAGTTGGATAGAGCATGGCGCTTGCAACAGCCAGGGTTGTGGTTCATTCCCCACGGGGGGACCAGGATGAATATGTATGAACTTTCCAATTTTTAAGTCGCTCTGGATAAGGAGTCAGCTAAATGACTTAAATGTAAATGCTATGGATTTCCATAGGAACTGTACCCTCCACATTCATCCATCCTGTATCTCCACCCTAGCCTGGATGTCTCTGACCATGAAGAGATCCTGGTTAATTTAGATTCATCTGTACCGCTCCAGACCCAAACTTTATGGAGTCTTTGTCTTGCCTTATCTGATCTGACAATCCAGGCCAGCCAGTTAAGAGGAGGAAGGCAATACTTGGTAGCTGATGAGTTGACTAGTGGGCCATTCCAACTCTGCTGTGTCTTAGCTGTGCTGTGATTCTCTTGGCTCTGTCTCCCGGTCCTCCGCAGGCAGGATGTGGAAAGAAAATGTATACTAATGACGAGACTCAAAAAGAACTGAGATGGACAAACTCCCAATGAACATAAGCATCTGTAATTGTTGACCAAACTACTGCCAGATGGGTCCAATGATCAGTGTTTTATCATGCTGTTGTTTTATAACATGATGAAACACAGAATTGATGAGCGGGGCATGGAGAGTCTCAGTGCCGGCCCTGGAGGATTCTACAGCCTGGCTGTTTGGAGACGTGTCCACGCATGGTCCTGGAGGAGCCCAAGGTCTACTGTGGAATGGGACTTAACTATGCAGCATATGTGAGTGTGCGTATATATGAATGTATGTGTGTGTGCATAAGAGAGAGAGAAAGTGTGGGTTTGTGTATGTATACGCACCATCCATCTCTTTAACTGTGTGTAAGAGAGAGAGATGGATAGTTGTGAGCAGTGACAAGGTAACTGATTGGACAGTGATAGTTGTGAGCAGTGACAAGGTAACTGATTGGACAGTGATAGTTGTGAGCAGTGACAAGGTAACTGATTGGACAGTGATAGTTGTGAGCAGTGACAAGGTAACTGATTGGACGATGATAGTTGTGAGCAGTGACAAGGTACTGATTGGACAGTGATAATGGTGAGCAGTAACAAGGTAACTGACTGGATAGGGGTGAGCAGTAACAAGGTAACTGATTGGACAGTGATAGTGGTGAGCAGTAACAAAGTAACTGATTGGACAGTGATAGTTGTGAGCAGTGACAAGTAACTGATTGGACAGTGATGTTGTGAGCAGTGACAAAGTAACTGATTGGACAGTGATAGTTGTGAGCAGTGACAAGGTAACTGATTGGACAGTGATAGTGGTGAGCAGTAACAAGGTAACTGATTGGACAGTGATAGTTGTGAGCAGTGACAAGGTACTGATTGGACAGTGATAGTTTGTGAGCAGTGACAAGGTAACTGATTGGACAGTGATAGTTGTGAGCAGTGACAAGGTAACTGATTGGACAGTGATAGTTGTGAGCAGTGACAAGGTAACTGATTGGACAGTGATAGTTGTGAGCAGTGACAAGGTAACTGATTGGACAGTGATAGTGGTGAGCAGTAACAAGGTAACTGATTGGACAGTGATAGTTGTGAGCAGTGACAAGGTAACTGATTGGACAGTGATAGTTGTGAGCAGTGACAAGGTAACTGATTGAGCAGTGATAGTTGTGAGCAGTGACAAGGTAACTGATTGGACAGTGATAGTTGTGAGCAGTGACAAGGTAACTGATTGGACAGTGATAGTTGTGAGCAGTGACAAGGTAACTGATTGGACAGTGATAGTTGTGAGCAGTGACAAGGTAACTGATTGGACAGTGATAGTTGTGAGCAGTAACAAGGTAACTGATTGGACAGTGATAGTTTGTGAGCAGTGACAAGGTAACTGATTGGACAGTGATAGTGGTGAGCAGTAACAAGGCAACTGACTGGATAGGTTTCAACCAGCCTAGTCTCGTTTGTTTTTAGACTGTTAGCAACACAACCCATAACATCCTGTGAGGCAGATTAACCTCTACCCTCTGGCCAGAAGGTTAATAGCAGGCTAGGTGGTGTGTTGGTTTGTATCCGTCCTTACTCTGACTGTAACTCACCCAGGACATGGCCACAGAGCCATCCAATAGAGCCTGACAGACCAACAGAGCAGCCTTGTCTGAAAGGAGCGATATACATCGATGATGGTGTACTGTCCGACCATGGTTCAGTACCCACCAACTTCTCAACAGTGCAGGATCATTGGCATTGACTGCCCCCCCCCCCCCCACCACACACAC